>NW_010360528.1:0-8291 GCF_000414095.1 Morus notabilis
TGGAAATACCTAAATCTAAAATCTAAATAAAAATCCTAAAATGGAAATCCAAAACTAAGATCTCGTTCATTTCACTGATTCGAGTTTTCAGTTTTAGGTTTCTACAGTTAAAAGCTCTCAGAAAAGGTCACATCTAATTTTTTCTGCTACAGTTAAAAGCTCTCAAAAAATGTCACATTTCAACTCGAATTGAAAACTCGAATCCACGAAGCGAAAATGTTCTTTTTATTATTATTATTATTTTCAAATGACTGCAAATGTCTTAGGGGCTGTTCTTTTGCCATTTTTGAGTTAAGTGACTTGAGTGTAGATTTTGAGTTGAGTTTGAGTTATAACTTGAGTTGAAGTTGTAACTTGAGTTTGTGTTTGGTTGTGTACATTTGAGTTATGGTTTGAGATAAGAATCTTTTTTGAGTTTGTGTTTGAGTGCGTCAAAACTTGAATTTGTATTTAGATAGTATTTTAATAAAAACTCAATGCTGATGGAAAATTTTAATAGGGTATATGAGTGGAGTTTTATTCGTCTTTTCGTTATCAACGCATAGAAAAAAATCATCTCAATTAGAATTAAAATGAAAAAGTTATAGCATTTTTAAGAATAAAAAATACTGTTCATTAATTTGAGTTCGAGTTTTTGAGTTGAAGGGAAAACTTGAACTCGAGTTTTAGTCCCAAACTCGAGTTCAAACTCAAGTTTAAATTCGAGTTCAAACTTAAAAGAACATGAACTCGAATAAAATTATAACTCAAGTTATTTTTTTTGTATTTTTATCTCAAAAATAGAGTTGCCAAACAGTCCTATATTTTTTTAATTTTTTTCTTCGTTCCTTGTGTTGAGGAGTCTCTCTACTAGTAGTTCAAAAACAAGAAAATCCCCAGCTCCCGAAAAAGGAAACGTCAGCTCCATTTGTTTTTGTTTTTGTTTTTTTTTTTTTTTTTGGCGTGTCAGCATGCTATTAGGTAAGAATGACTCTAAAATCACTATCTAAGTGTCTTGTGCTATATATTTACCAAAAATAGTATAAACAAATTGGCCTATACAGTAATCACATGTTGACATCATATAATTCCATTTAGAAATATGCATGTAGGGAGCCTCTACGGTGAAATTCACATTGTTTGACTATTAAATTAAGTTTTTAACGGTTAAATTTGTATAAATCCGTACTAAAAATTTATAGCACGCTGTACAAAACTACTCTATTTACAGATTTAACCTTTAAAAAAGTAATTCAACTGTCAAAAATAGAATATTTTACCGATTGAGTTTTTCTAAAGAGTCTCACCATAGAGAAAGTCATGTATTGAAAGTTCTTACTCTAAAACCTCATGTTGTAAAATAGAATAAGAAAGACCAAATTATCTAAACTCCAGCCATGACCAAGCAGAAAAGGAATTTCCCACCATCAAATCTCATAGGTTATGAGTGGTTACAACTTTCAATTACCCATTCATATTCTGAAATTAAATCTCCTTTAACGTGAACTATAAAATAAACGTTAGAAAATCTAACATTTTTAATGTTTTTCTGTTAGGAGTATGCTAAAAGATGTCTCAAGTATTAGACGAATTATTATAGTCAATGATCTGCGTTTGGAGTAAGGATTCGTGTCATGATTTAGATCATGGTTCGTGGCTCGCTACAGTATTTTCTCTCATAAAAAATACATATAAATCGAGAATGATTCTGAATCATAGTTCTAAATTCATGAACCAGACGTCTACGCGTGTTAGTCGTATGTTTATTAATTATACAACATCAATCGTGTAAAGCACTAATCATACAATAATAATATTCTACATGATGCGAACACTTGCATAAAAAAATAAATAAATAAACAGCAGGAAAATGTGACGTTTGGTAAGGGGATTCGTACCCTGATTCGAATCATGGTTCATAGTTAACTACAATATTTTCTCTCATAAAAAATACATATAAATCGAGAATGATTCTGAATCATAGTTCTAAATTCATGAACCAGACGTCTACGCGTGTTAGTCGTATGTTTATTAATTATACAACATCAATCGTGTAAAGCACTAATCATACAATAATAATATTCTACATGATGCGAACACTTGCATAAAAAAATAAATAAATAAACAGCAGGAAAATGTGACGTTTGGTAAGGGGATTCGTACCCTGATTCGAATCATGGTTCATAGTTAACTACAATATTTTCTCTCATAAAAAATATACATAAATTGAAAATAGTTCTAATATCATGATTCTAATCCATGAACCAAACGTTTCCTAAAAATGTCAATCCTAGTTTGAGGGTCAAATGTCAACCCATGCTGGGATAAAGATAGAAGAAATTTGATTCTAAGTTAGATTATACCCTGCACATTCAGCAAGCAAAACAAAACCCACTATATATACGACTATACATATATAAATATCTAAAAATATACTACAAAAGCTACGTCAATATTTTAAAAGTCCTGCAAAAATGTTAGGTATTACATGGGGAGAGCTGGTTACATATATAGACTCCGATATTGTTTAATTTTTGTGTCTTAATTTGTGTCTAACTAATCATATCATGTCGTGTCATATAAAAAATTCCAACTGCTTTTTAACTAACTATTTTGTCTTTATTATTATAGGATGTTTCTATAGTATGATATGATTAGTTAGACATCTAATCATAGTTTTATAATAGCCCCTTAAATTTTTTTTCTTAAGCTTACCTTGGATTTTTTTTTTTTTTGGAAACCCTGACCCTGCTTTTTTTGTTAGGAGAATCACTAGTTTTTTTGCTAATTGAAACAAAACATCTTTTAGCGCATCAATCCCCCTTCCTGCAGTAATTTAGTGGACGTTTGGTTCATGAATTCAGAACTATGATTTAGAACCATTCTAGTTTTACGTGTATTTTTTATGAGAGAAAAACACTGTAAAGAATCATGAATCACGATTCAGAATCAATGGTGAATATAAAAAATAAACATCCCTAAACTTAATCAACTAATTGGCGGTCAGTCAACTGGGAGCATCAACACCACTTAAAATAATTATCCAACATAAAATTTAGACAAAGACAATTAATTTAAATAAATGAAAAATCAAACTATGTTGAAATTCATAGAACACCAACAATCAAATCCTGAACAAAAATAAATATAAAAATAACTATAAATAACACCAATATTCAAGCATTCTTAGGATATACAAAAATATAGAAAATAAAAATGGAAAAGAAAAATCAAAATAGAGGTGTTAAAAGCTCAAAAGTCCTCTTCCGTGGTCTTCTTCCTTCTTTTTGTAGCTCAAAAATACTCTTCAATGGTGTTTGTAAAATGGAAATACCTAAATCTAAAATCTAAATAAAAATCCTAAAATGGAAATCTAAAATTAAGATCTCGTTCATTTCACCGATTCGAGTTTTCAGTTCTAGGTTTCTACAGTTAAAAGCTCTCAGAAAAGGCCACATCTAATTTTTTCTGCTACAGTTAAAAGCTCTCAAAAAATGTCACATCTCAACTCAAATTGAAAACTCGAATCCACGAAGCAAAAATGTTCTTTTTATTATTATTATTATTTTCAAATGACTGCAAATGTCTTAGGGGCTGTTCTTTTGCCCTTTTTGAGTTAAGTGACTTGAGTGTAGATTTTGAGTTGAGTTTGAGTTATAACTTGAGTTGAAGTTGTAACTTGAGTTTGTGTTTGGTTGTGTACATTTGAGTTATGATTTGAGATAAGAATCTTTTTGAGTTTGTGTTTGAGTGAGTCAAAACTTGAATTTGTATTTAGATAGTATTTTAATAAAAACTCAATGCTGATGAAAAATTTTAATAGGGTATATGAGTGGGGTTTTATTCGTCTTTTGGTTATCAACGCATAGAAAAAAATCATCTCAATTAGAATTAAAACGAAAAAATTATAGCATTTTTAAGAATAAAAAAATACTGTTCATTAATTTGAGTTCGAGTTTTTGAGCTGAAGGGAAAACTTAAACTCGAGTTTTAGTCCCAAACTCGAGTTCAAACTCAAGTTTAAATTCGAGTTCAAACTTAAAAGAACATGAACTCGAATAAAATTATAACTCAAGTTACTTTTTTTGTATTTTTAACTCAAAAATAAGGCTGCCGAACAGTCCTATATTTTTCTAATTTTTTTCTTCGTTCCTTGTGTTGAGGAGTCTCTCTACTAGTAGTTCAAAAACAAGAAAATCCCCAGCTCCCGAAAAAGGAAACGTCAGCTCCATTTGTTTTTGTTTTTGTTTTTGTTTTTTTTTTTTGGCGTGTCAGCATGCTATTAGGTAAGAATGACTCTAAAATCACTATCTTAAGTGTCTTGTGCTATATATTTACCAAAAATAGTATAAACAAATTGGCCTATACAGTAATCACATGTTGACATCATATAATTCCATTTAGAAATATGCATGTAGGGAGCCTCTACGGTGAAATTCACATTGTTTGACTATTAGATTAAGTTTTTAACGGTTAAATTTGTATAAATTCGTACTAAAAATTTATAGCGCGCTGTACAAAACTACTCTATTTACAGATTTAACTTTTAAAAAAGTAATTCAACTGTCAAAAATAGAATGTTTTACCGATTGAGTTTTTCTAAAGAGTCTCACCATAGAGAAAGCCATGTATTGAAAGTTCTTACTCTAAAACCTCATGTTGTAAAATAGAATAAGAAAGACCAAATTATCTAAACTCCAGCCATGACCAAGCAGAAAAGGAATTTCCCACCATCAAATCTCATAGGTTATGAGTGGTTACAACTTTCAATTACCCATTCATATTCTGAAATTAAATCTCCTTTAACGTGAACTATAAAATAAACGTTAGAAAATCTAACATTTTTAATGTTTTTCTGTTAGGAGTATGCTAAAAGATGTCTCAAGTATTAGACGAATTATTATAGTCAATGATCTGCGTTTGGAGCAAAGATTCGTGTCATGGTTTAGATCATGGTTCGTGGCTCGCTACAGTATTTTTTCTCATAAAAAATACACGTAAATCGAGAATAATTCTGAATCATAGTTCTGAATTTATGAACCAAACGTCTATGCGTGTTAGTCGTATGTTTATTAATTATACAACATCAATCGTGTAAAGCACTAATCATACAATAATAATATTCTACATGATGTAATTAAGCCTATTGTTCACAAGAAGACAACGATCATAGACCCCAAAAAAAAAATTTGTTCAAGTATATGTTGTAATCATAATAAAAAATAGAAATTTGATGCTGTCGTTTATATTATGTCTTTCTTTTACTGTTGTATATATTACAGGGGAAAAAAAACCTCATTTTCTGTTACTCTTCCCTGACCGTCCCTTTAGCATTTATAATCATATCTTTTATTTAGCAATAATAATATTCTACATGATGCGAACACTTGCATAAAAAAATAAATAAATAAACAGCAGGAAGATGTGACGTTTGGTAAGGATATTCGTATCCTGATTCGAATCATAGTTCATAGTTAACTACAGTGTTTTCTCTCATAAAAAATATACATAAATTGAAAATAGTTCTAATCTCATGATTCTAATCCATGAACCAAACGTTTTCTAAAAATGTCAATCCTAGTTTGAGGGTCAAATGTCAACCCATGCTGGGATAAAGATAGAAGAAATTTGATTCTAAGTTAGATTATACCCTGCACATTCAGCAAGCAAAACAAAACATACGACTATACATATATAAATATCTAAAAATATACTACAAAAGCTACGTCAATATTTTAAAAGTCCTGCAAAAATGTTAGGTATTACTTGGGGAGAGCTGGTTACATATATAGACTCCGATATTGTTTAATTTTTGTGTCTTAATTTGTGTCTAACTAATCATATCATGTCGTGTCATATAAAAAATTCCAACTGCTTTTTAACTAACTATTTTGTCTTTATTATTATAGGATGTTTCTATAGTATGATATGATTAGTTAGACATCTAATCATAGTTTTATAATAGCCCCTTAAATTTTTTTTCTTAAGCTTACCTTGGATTTTTTTTTTTTTTGGAAACCCTGACCCTGCTTTTTTTGTTAGGAGAATCACTAGTTTTTTTGCTAATTGAAACAAAACATCTTTTTTTTTTAGTCATCTAATAACTATTAGAAGAAGATACTTATTATAACTTTTAAATCTGGCATTGCCCGATTATTATTGTTCCAAGTTTCATGAATTTGTTGTGGATCTCTGCATTCACCAAAATTTTCGGCCGGTTAGTTTTTTTAAAGCTTTAATGTAAAATAACCTTTAAAGTGATAGTAAAAAATAAAGAAAAAAATAATTATGAACCTATATTAGTTTAAAGTGTGACCTTATATGCAATTGTCTAAATTTCCCACGGTTGAGCCAGCGCTCCCAATATTATGAGTAATATGAGAATGATCATATATATGTGTACGTGTAATTTCCCAACAAAATCATCTTCAATACTAATTAATTAACAATTTTAGGTTTCTAAAGTCATAATGAACACTAGGAAAAATCTAAAAGCTAATTCATTATCTATAAATACCACCCTTTTCTTCTCATGAAAAACAAGCTGTATACACTTGCTGATATATACATATATATATATATATATACACACACTAATAACCGTGTATATCAGTCTCCACTAGGCATTAGTGTTACATATGAGTTCTAGGGATGAGTATCGGGCGAAACAGGGTCGGACATACTTTCTCCACTCCCATACCCGCCCCTATCCCCTTAACAATCTTCATATCCGACTTATTTGGGCCAGATACCCACATGTACCTGTACCCACGGGTAAAAAGCTCATCCATGTTCACGTGTATGATATTATTACAAGAGTCATGTTATCACAAAATTTTCTTTAATTGGTTGCAAAAATTTTCATTGTTTATTGTGATCAGGTGATCAACCATGGCGTGCCAAAGAGCGTGTTGAAGAGTGATAATCATGTGTGAGGATTTATTCAATTTGACGGAGGAGGAGAAGGAATTTCAGGGGACTAGAAACGTGCTTGGCCTCATCAAGTGCGGCACTAGTTTTAACATTGCAATTGATAAAGTTCTTCTCTGGAGGGACTTTGTCAAGGTCATTGCTCATCCTCAGTTCAGGTTTTGTATTCATGAAAGTTTACTTTTAGGGTACCATTACATACCCTAAACGGGTTATCAATGGGTAAAACAAATTTATTCCACTAAATGATAGTCAAACAAACTCCTACTATATTGTTTTCATGATAGTGATATATTTCTATGTTTATTCCACTAAAGGTTCGTTTAGTTCGCTGATTTGAGTTTTTAATTCGAGTTTAGATGTTACTTTACGTGAGTTTTTTATTGTAGCAAAAAAATTAGATGTGACTATTTTTAAGAATTTTTACTGCAATAAAATTCGAATTGGTGAAATAAATGAGACCTAAATGTTTTCTACTTACCGCAAAAAGCGGGTGAATTAAAAAAAAAAATTATAATAACTTAAAACTATGACACTTTGTAAAAAGATTTAAGTCTAACATATACATATACATATATACAAAAGTGATGTGTGAAAATAATTTCATAGTATATTCCTTATTGAAAATAATTTCTATGCTCCACCACTTTGGAAAACAGACGTTTTCATCATTTTTAATTGGGTTTTGATTCTGTTGCAGTGAGGCTGCGTTAGAGTTCAGTAAGAGAACTAGAGATGTAGCAACAGAATTGTTGAAAGCAATATCAGAGCGTTGGGACTTGGATCAAACTACATTGCCAAGGCTATGAAAAGGCCTGCAAAAATCTTGGCTGCAAACTATTATCCAGCCTGCCCGCAGCCGGACCGAGCAATCGGAATCCCGCCGCACACCGATCATGGCCTGGTGACCCTTCTCATTCAAAACGATATGGGTGGTCTTCAACTCCAACACAAAGGCAAGTGGGTCAATTGGAACGCCATGCCCAACGCCTTTGTTTTTAACCTTGGTGACACTACTTAAACATTAGTTCTTCTTTTTTTCTTTTTTCTTGTTTTCTTTGCCCTTTTGAGGGGATTAATTATTTTTTAGGAGACACTACAGGCGAAATTAGCCCAATACACTTTAAGAGCTTAATTTGACTTAAAAGATTAACTTATTAGGTCTTGAGTCTTTCTATGTATATAAATCACTTTACATTCTCATTCACTTTTCATATGGGACAGCACACACATATACTTTTCTCAATAATTATAAATTATTTTATTCTTTTTTCTTTTTATTAATAAAATAAAATTAGAGTGAGGGTTTGATATTGGATAACTTGCTTATTAGTTAAGTATCAATCTAGTTGAGATTAAAAATAATTAAATAATAAAATAAA
>NW_010360528.1:8971-31461 GCF_000414095.1 Morus notabilis
GCGCTCACTCAACAGCTTTTACATAGGTGTGTGGCCCTGTCTCATCAGCATCTATTAACTTTGTTAAATCCGACCTTAAACCTTTTATAAACTTCCTTTTATTCTCATTTTCCGTTGCTATCAATTCAGGTGTAAATCTTGACAATTGATCGAATTTCTGCGCATATTCAATTACTGTAGAGTTTTCTTGCTTTAACTCTTGAAACTCATCCATTTTTACATCCAGAATGTTAGCGTTGTAGTATTTGAAGTTAAATAGCTCTAAAATTCCCGTCCGTCAGAGTTGGTTTGTGTTTTTTTTTTTTTTTTATAATAACTTAAACTATGACACTTTGTAAAAAGATTTAAGTCTAACATATACATATACATATATACAAAAGTGATGTGTGAAAATAATTTCATAGTATATTCCTTATTGAAAATAATTTCTATGCTCCACCACTTTGGAAAACAGACGTTTTCATCATTTTTAATTGGGTTTTGATTCTGTTGCAGTGAGGCTGCGTTAGAGTTCAGTAAGAGAACTAGAGATGTAGCAACAGAATTGTTGAAAGCAATATCAGAGCGTTGGGACTTGGATCAAACTACATTGCCAAGGCTATGAAAAGGCCTGCAAAAATCTTGGCTGCAAACTATTATCCAGCCTGCCCGCAGCCGGACCGAGCAATCGGAATCCCGCCGCACACCGATCATGGCCTGGTGACCCTTCTCATTCAAAACGATATGGGTGGTCTTCAACTCCAACACAAAGGCAAGTGGGTCAATTGGAACGCCATGCCCAACGCCTTTGTTTTTAACCTTGGTGACACTACTTAAACATTAGTTCTTCTTTTTTTCTTTTTTCTTGTTTTCTTTGCCCTTTTGAGGGGATTAATTATTTTTTAGGAGACACCACAGGCGAAATTAGCCCAATACACTTTAAGAGCTTAATTTGACTTAAAACATTAACTTATTAGGTCTTGAGTCTTTCTATGTATATAAATCACTTTACATTCTCATTCACTTTTCATGTGAGACAGCACACACATATACTTTTCTCAATAATTATAAATTATTTTATTCTTTTTTCTTTTTATTAATAAAATAAAATTAGAGTGAGGGTTTGATATTGGATAACTTGCTTATTAGTTAAGTATCAATCTAGTTGAGATTAAAAATAATTAAATAATAAAATAAAAGGAAGAAGAGAAGATAAAGATTTATTTCCACAATGTGCCAACATTCACGTATTAAGAAAAAAAAAAAAGAGAGAAAAGACTTACTAGTAACGAACACTATAAACAGGGTTCGTATAAAGTACAAATTACAACTTTATAGTGTCCGTATAAAATACAAATTACAACTTGAAAATTGAGAGCATTACATTCAAGAGATTTACTAATATGATTATGAGAAAAAAAAAATCAAAACTAACAATGTATAAAATATTAACTTCCTCCGTAAGGATGTGTTGAGTTTCCATCTCTCCCCATTTATTTATTTTTTTAAAAAAAGAAGTATATGTTATATATCATATATGTCGTTTTGGGTGATTGAAAAGCAAAATATGGATCTTTATTAATTGTGAATTGTGAATTGTGATAGGTGCTGACGAATGACAAAGTACATGAGTGTGAGGCATAGAGCCGTGGTGAATAACAAAGCAAAAAGAATATCAATAGCTGTGCCACACGGGCCATCTATTGACACAATACCGGTTTTTTTCTTCGCACAAGGGAGATCTTGAACGGGGATGTCCATTAATACAATTTCAACATCTTTCCACATTTTTTGCCGAATCGCTCACTCAACAGCTTTTACATAGGTGTGTGGCCCTGTCTCATCAGCATCTATTAACTTTGTTAAATCCGACCTTAAACCTTTTATAAACTTCCTTTTATTCTCATTTTCCGTTGCTATCAATTCAGGTGTAAATCTTGACAATTGATCGAATTTCTGCGCATATTCAATTACTGTAGAGTTCTCTTGCTTTAACTCTTGAAACTCATCCATTTTTACATCCAGAATGTTAGCGTTGTAGTATTTAAAGTTAAATAGCTCTAAAAATCCCGTCTGTCGGAGTTGGTTTGTGTTTTTTTTTTTTCCTATGTTTTTTGTATTCTGTTCCTTTTATATATTTTAGTGAGAAATAATGTCTTTTTTTTATTTTAATTTTTAACATATTCTCATGAGAAAAATTGTAATATGTGAGAAATAATGTCTTTTTTTTTATTTTAATTTTTAACATATTCTCATGAGAAAAATTGTAATATCATGGTCGCCATTCACCATTCATTGAAATATGAAAATACTACGGAAGATTACTTCAAAGTATCGTAGTTCGATCCCAAAACACAATTTTTTTGTATCATGGAGGACTACCACAAAATATCATAACAAAATATTCTTAGTGTTATAGTTGACGACTATATCAGCATATATAGGATACTAATACTATTGATCATTGACAAAAGTAATATGGTACTAAGAGGTGTATTTTTGGTATTCTAAATATATTAAAACGGTATTTCTACAAGAACATTTAAACAAGATAAATCAGTCTAGGCTCTTAGTAGGGCTGTTCAAAATTTGCAAATACTCATCTGAACCCATTACACTGATCCCATTCAGTTTGAAAAGTGCAAATAACTGATCAACTGCGAATTGGATTGACTGGTCTTTTCTCTGATTAACGCTTATGTGGATTAGTTGTGAAGTTAGCAAAAACAATAACCAATCCAAATCGATCAGCACTTTATATATATTGAATATATAAAAAATAAAAATAGTTTATATCTCCGTTTATATATTAAATGTTTTAGGATTATAGCCCCAAAAAAAAAAAAAAAAAAAAAAAGATTAACACTATTCATCTTCTCTTCACTCTCCCTCTTAAACGAAAAAGAGTTGTAGGTGTTCATACAGAGCTCTGGTATCGTCTCTGGACACGTCATTGGGCTCCAAGCCTTGGTATTTAGTCTTCCGACTTATCTTTTCATGGGCTTTATGATGATAGGTGTGGTGTACAACGTGACGGCTCCGTTTAGGTGGATCTAAAACTCGCTAAATTTTGGAATTCACACGGTTGGGATGTGTTTTACGGCGCTTTCCTCGGTGGATGGTTGAGATCTCTGGAGTTTTTCTTCTTCAAGGTGGTGGACAACTTGGGACGGTGGCAGCGTCTCCTTCCGTCAACGTTTGGCGGAGCTTTCTTTGCGACGTTTGGTTCTAGTTTTCCAACTCCATTACGCGTCTCTTGAAGCCGGCTACCCTATGCGGGCTACCCCTTCGCCGGAGGCTTTCAACGATGTTGTTCGCAGATTTTTTTTTGTTTTATTGTTCTAGTTTGTGTGTAATAATGGCGGTGTTACTCTCCGCCCGAGTTTGTTTACTACGGTAGGGTTCTCTATGTCGTGTGCATCTTCCCGTTATTTAGGGCTTTGTCTCAGTCGATTGACTTAGTCATTCAAATGTTTTGGTCTCTAAAGAGCTGTGGTATTGCTCGAATTGTCTATGCCGAGCGGGGCTGTCCCCATTTAGTCTTGACATTTGTTTTCGTCCTTATGCTATTTATGTCTTCAATGGTAGATCCAATCAGTGGTTCGGGAACGAATTCACTTGTAACTGGGTTGTTTGCCACTTGTGTTTGTATTTCTTTTTAGTATTTTTTTTAGTGAATGGAAGTTTTCCTATTGTAAAAAAAAAAAATAAAAAAAAATAAAATATTAACCTCTAAAATAACTTATATATTAGAATATAGATAAAAATAAATATTTATTTTTTCCCGAAAAACTAAAAATAACATATTACATATTACATTTTGTCATTTTCATAAATTTTTTAGGCCAAATATGCCATTAGCAATATCATTTGAATTAGAGATGGTAAAAACCCCCAGGCCCCAACCCGTGTAAGCGAGGGTCGCAGAATTCCTTCGGAAACTAAACTCACATTACCAGGTACGCCGTTACAAAGAAGAAGAAGAAGAAGCAAGGGCTGCAATGGCGTCCCGCGCAGTCTTCCTCACCCTCAGACGGTACGCGCAGTCTTCGCTTTTCCTCTTGCCATTGTTTGGTTGCCGAGAAAACGCAGGAACTGAATCCAAAACCCGAAACTTGATATATTCATAACATCGAAATGTTTACGGAAAATTTTTGAACTTTCTCATTTCTAGTTTAAAAAAAACTATTGATTAAACTACATATACTAATCGTTGTTGAGTTCAGTAGATGCAGAGAAATCAGCTCACTGGCGGACAATTCCCGGCCGATACCTTTCTTCGGCAAGGGCGAAACTTCTAGAATGTTCTGCTCGGGTACTCTGAGGAGCTATTTCGTCGAAGAAGATTCCGTGGAAAGTGATGACGTCAAAAGCAGAATCTTTAGGCTCAGACTGCCCAAACGAAGCGCCACCAACGTTCTTCAGAGATGGATTAGCGAAGGCAACCAGATTTCGATCTCAGAACTTCGCCAGATTTCCAAGGACCTCCGGAAGTCTCACCGTTACAAGCACGCCCTCGAGGTTCTTTTATTTATTTTTATTTTTTTATCTTTATTATTATTATTTTTTTCATTTTCTGTGTACTGCTAAATTTAATTTTTCTGGGTATTTTGTTTTTATCTTTGTCAAGTTGAAATGAAAAGCATTTCTGGGTGATTAGCATGACTTAAAATTAGGACTCCTCTGTTGTAAATACTAGTAGGATGAAAAAATCCCATATTTGAAACACAAATGTAGTTGGAATTTGGAAGTTTTAAGAAGAAGAAGAAGAATAACAACAACAACAAGAACACGAAGCTTCTTGTAGTGGAGCCCTGGAGCTTTTAATTTAGAAAAACTTTTTTCTAGCCCCCTCGGTCCAGGATCTTCACTCACATAGTGGTGAGGCGCTGGCCCGTCGGGCCTTTAAGTATTGCCTTTGCATTTTAATAAAGCTGTATGAGTTCATGCTACATAGGATTACACGAACAAGCAAGTCCGAATGATTGTGTCCTGGACATGTTCAATTTGGGGATTGATTGTTTAAGGTGAAGATAGCTGAACATTTTTTTTTCTCATAGATACAACAAGCACTGCGTGTGAAGAGAGGCCAGAGAGATTATTGGTTATTAGAGAGGAGCGAAAATGAGAGAGAGCGAAGCCGTGGGAGTCCTCTATGGGTGCATAGTAGTTACTTGATAGAAGCATGGCTCCTGAAACCTCTTAATTTGAAGTTAACTTCTGAGCAACGTATACTTTTTTCCCTCTTTTTTGAAAACATCCTACTTAGAACCTTGCATGAGAATAGATTTTTTTGTCTCAGATGGTTCCAGAGCTTTCTAGTGTAAGTTAAATGTGTCAATCAGGCGCTGATAAAACATGGATATTTATTTATGTATTTAGTTTTTCATTTTCAGAGAAGACAAAATTACACAGTTTTCTCATGCTAGACTTATTTTCTTAGCATAAATGAAACAACATGGATTTGATTTTAGAAATCGCCTACAAATTTGGTTGCGACAGCTGTTGTGTTTTCTTGTTCTCAGAATTTTAGACATAAAACTTTAATTTTTTTTTCTTAATTTAAGAATAAGTAACAAATTTTATTCATACTGAAAATGATACAATTGGAAAGAGGGGAAGAACTCATCAAAACAAAAACGAGGAAAACCGAAACAAATCAATGACCTATTACATTTCCAACTCAATATAAACAAAGAAAAAGGATCTTTAAAGACTTTTTAGTAGAAGTTCCCAACAAAGCTAATTATTTAGCTCGTTTGAAAAGAGAAATATAGTCCAGCCCCTCTTTGAAAATTCTCCCGTTCCTCTCCATCCAAATGACCCACAGAGAGCAAAACTATTACTTTCCACATCACCTTAGCCATCTTATTGGATTTGAAACCAACAGGCCTTTCTACATACTGGGATTACATTACTTTGGAAAGGACTATATAAATCCTGCTCCCCCAATCGCGAAACCCATAAGCTTCTCGCCAATCAGCAATGTAGAGCAAATTATCAATGGAAAACTTTGAAAATGATTACTCTGCAAGTACTGAATCATTAATGGTGAAAACAAAGTCACGCACTACAATATTACTTTTCTAAGCATGTTCGCTTTTGTTTCCATGTTGCAACCTAATCTTTCATATTATTATGGCTCTTGTTTTATTCCATACAAGCTTGCAGATATCAGAATGGATGGTTAGCCATGACGAATTTGAGTTATCAGTTTCTGACTACGCCATCCGAATCGACTTAATGACAAAAGTTTTTGGCATTGACGCCGCCGAGCGCTACTTTGAAGGTCTACCAGTCAGTGCAAAAACAAGTGAAACATACACTGCTCTCCTCCACTCTTATGCTGGGGCAAAGCTGACCGAAAAGGCGGACAGACTTTACGAGAGAATGAAGGATTCAAACCTGTCCTTCACTGCTGTTACATACAATGAGATGATGACTATGTACACCTCGGTTGGACAGGTGGAGAAGGTGCCTATAGTTGTTGAAGAACTAAAACAACAGAAAGTTGCACCAGATATCTTCACTTACAATCTATGGATAAGTTCATGTGCTGCAACTTTGAAGATTGATGAGGTTAGACGGATTTTAGATGAAATGAGGTCTGACCCTGGTTCTGATGAAAGTTGGATGAGATATATAAACCTTGCTAGTATTTATATTACCGCAGGTCAACTTACAAATTCAGAATCTAATTCTTTAGTTTCAGCTGAGAAAGGTATCACACAAAGAGAATGGATAACATATGACTTTCTCATAATTCTATATGGTGGTGTAGGGAACAAAGATAGAATTGACCAAATATGGAAATCCTTGAGAATGACCAAACAAAAGATGACCAGTAGAAACTATATTTGTATTCTCTCTTCATATCTGATGCTTGGACATTTGAAGGAAGTAGGAGAAGTTATTGACCAATGGAAGCAATCAGCTACTACAGATTTTGATGTTTCTGCCTGTAGTAGGCTTTTGAATGCTTTCGCAGATATTCGGTTGCCAGAGAGAGCCAGAGACTTCCATCTGCTTCTTATTCAGAAGAACTCTGACCCTACAGATATCCAAAGCAGCAGCAAAAATTAGTATAGTTTAATGATAAGACAAACCCCATGGGATTTTTGGTATCTTCTAAAGAGAAAGGATAGAAAAGAAATAACTAATAATCTTGGGTGCTATCCATGTAGTACTGATATTGCTTGGTTTTGCGTTTCATGTCCTTGTTGTTGGAAGTTTCTGCAATGGATTGAAATTCCTGTTTGATTTTTTTTCACCCTATCCATTCCATTGATAAGTTCACATGCTTTCTAGCTACTGATATAGTCACTACATGCTTTGCTTCTTGGTTTTGTATCTCTAGTTCCCCTCTTCTGAGTTTGGGGAAAAATAAGTGTCAATAATGCAGAAATATGGAATTCGCAGATATACAGATACTTTCAAGTGTCAGATAACTCTTAAGGATTAGGCAATTCTTTCTTTTGATAGATTTTCTATTAGGTGTTCGTTCTTTTCACAATTCAAAGTTTTTTATGTGAGAGAATACTGTAACAAAAAAGTTAAATTTGAATTTTTGTGAGAGAAAACACTCTAGCAAAAGAGTTTGAGTTGTGATTTTAGTTGTGAAAAGAACAAGATGACGTTTTGACATTTTTCAACTAGCTTGCTGTCTCATTCAGTCAGTTTTTGGCAGAAAATATTAAAGCGTTCTGTTTTATTATGTATAAGCATCTAATTAACACTGCTTCCTCATTGACCTTTGCTTAATTTATGAGCATGTAACGGATTGGAGAATGTATAAGCAATGGCATTCCTCGTTTAGAACCTAGATTTTTGTAGGTAAAGAAAATATCAAGGAAAGATAGAAGAAAATATTGCTTTTTTTTTTTTTTTTTTTTTTTTTTTTTTTTTTTTTTTTTTAAAAAAAAAAAAGTTTTTGTTTTTTTTTTTTTTTTTTTTTTTTTTTTTTTTTTTCCTAATGGTTTTGGGCTTTTGGCTTTATATAGGTCCTTGAATTTTTAAGTGAAAATTTGGTCCCTAAATTTTTATTGTCAATCAGTCCTTGAACTTATTCTCTTGGTAAGTTTGGTTCTTAATAAGGACACTGACAACTGATTTTTAAAATTCAATGGAGTTTGTGTTTGTGTCCATCTTGTAAAATAAAAATTTTTACAAAACAACTGTGTAAAATATTTTGATTTTCAAGCATTTTTATGGGTATATAAGGTTTCGTTCTTTACCAACATTTTTTTAATGTCGAGTTATCATGTGATGGACAAATAATAGTCTAGCAGTTGAGCTGAGGAGAGTGGTGCTGGTAGCATGGGGGGTTGAGAGTAGGGTTGTAGTCCTGTCTAGTCTAGTCCGGTCCCAAATTGCGATTGGACGATTTTGACGGTTTGAAAAAATGACATATCAAACACATTAGACGCGTTTAGAATTCGTTCTAAAATAATTTTATTTTTTGTATAAATTTTATGAAAACGAAAACGTTTTCAATTTCAGACAAAATTTATTTTTAAAAATATGCTTATTAGTTTTATCAAGAGATTATTTTCAGTGTAAAAAAATCTATTAATGTCTTTCCCTGCTCAAGAGAGGAGAAAATGAAAACAAAAAATGAAAAACGATTAAAAGTCATTTTTCATTTCTCTCTCATTTTACACTAAACTAAAAAATCGTTTTCATTTTCGTTTTTTGTATTTATTGTGCCAAACGCCATTTTAAAAACGTTTTCATTTTTTCTTTCTTGAAAAACGTAAAAAACAAAAACAAGATAAATTTCAAACACGTTCATTGTTTTTGATAATAGAAAACCCTTTCAAAATGATATGGGCTAGTTTTAACCGCAGTTTTGGACATTTTTTTAGACTTCTTTTTCCTGGTTTTTAGTTACTATATCTCGGTCCGCTTCCTGGTTTTGATGTGGAATTGGACTGGCAGTTTAAAAGCCGCCGGATTGGCTCAGACCGGCAGTTTTAGATAAACCTTGCACAACCCAGCGGAGTGAGGATGAAAGGAGCGAAGGAAAGAAAGGAGAAGGGTTTGAGAAATTATATATAAACTAGACCTTTAGCGACGACGATATACGTTAGTATCTCTAATTAACACTGCATCGTTCAGAATCAAGGTGTTACTGGACCCATTAGCAACTACATTTGTCGTTGTTAAATGGGTATTTAAAAATTTAACAAAAAAACTATCACAATAACTGATGCCCAAAATTTAGTTGAGCCTTTAGGCATTAGCAAGGATGAAAATATCGATGTCCACAGAAATATTAGTACTTAAATTTCGCGAAAATATCAATGCCGTTGTATATTAATGTAAATTGCAAACTTTTATCCCAACACACAAACTCTAAAATAGTTAATAATACATAGAATTAGAAGAAACTTTCAATCAAAATATTAATTGTATGATAAATATGCATGATAAGAAGTGATCGTAGTACAATAAATGATGAGTATGCATTCACGATCCATAGTTTCATACAAAATGAGAAAATATTAATACAAGATATTGATACTAAGATATGGAATTTAAATAATTTTTTATATAATTTTGGACATGCCACTTAACCGCTGTATTTATGGTATGTTTACCTACGTGTAATTGAAATGAGTATGAATCGAAATGGGCATGATTCAGAGTGGGTAGGATTTAGAGTGAGAAATCAGAGTCAGAATAAGCTGTTTACTTAGTGATAGGATTCGGAATCAGAGTCATTCCAAATCTCATTCATACGTTTACTTACACCCAGAATTAGAATGAAAAAATGTAAAAGTACTAATATACCCTTTAAATCAATTTGATATTTTCAATTTAAAAAATATATTGTCTACTTATTATATTAAAATTAATCATAATTAAAATATTTAGTGTAATAATTGGGTACTAACATAATAAATATAAATTGTACAACTATTTAAAATATAAAAATAAATTTAAATAAAAAAAAATAGTGTTAAAAAATAAAATATATTATTAATTTATTAAAAAATAAAGTACATATTTATTATATTAAAGTTAATAATAATTATGCTAATATTATAATATTAGGCAAATAAAATAATAAATATATGTTGCATTTATTATTTTTTGAAATTTATTTTTAATTGTGTATTTATAAGTAAAATAAGAGTATGATAGTAAATTAATATTAATATTAGGAATGAAAATCTCAATCCCAAAGGTGGGAGTGCCAATCTCATTTCTCAATTTAAAATTTGAGTGGGGCCCACCAATCTCACTCTCATTTTAAAATAAAAAAAACAAGTAAATATAGAATTAACTCCAATTTCCCGCTCTAATTTTTTAATCCTAATAAGTAAACATGCCATTAGTAACATTCACGATGGAAGACTACTTTCAGAAAAGTAAGTTAAAAAGAGACGTGAAGTTTAGTATATTTAATAATAAATTGAAAGATATAAAGTATCTGACATTTTCACGGAATTTTCATAAAATTTTATGGTATTTATCACTTACTAACATATATTTTTTGATATTTTCTCTAATAGAATTAGAAAAAAAAAAATATCGGTAATATTTTATTTTTAATCATAAAATTTGTAAAAATTGTTTGATTTTCATCAGATTTAATCAGATTTAATGATCAAAAATCAAATTCTACTGGTAGGAAGCCCACCGGTGGAACTCCAATGAAAAACGATATCATGAAAAGATGGGTAGTTACGGGCCTTTTCAAGGCTGGCTCCATTGCTGCCAATAAGATGTCGTTTTCTGTAAGAGTTGTATCTCAAAGATGAGAGCTTTGTTTTTAGGGGTGTTGGATGTCGCTTTTTCACATTGTTGTCGTTTCTATGTTTTACTTCGACTGCTTTTTAGCACCGGAAGGAAGTGCGGTTCCAGCAACATATTCCACAGCCTCCACGGTTCGACAGATTCCTGCTGATCGTTCGTGTGATTTCTGATCGCAATCACTCTTTGAGCTTCCATAACTCCCGAATCCATTTTACACAAATCAAAACAAAAAATAAAATAAAATAATTATGGAGGAAGAAGCGAAAACGAAGCCCAGAACTGCAGGGCCTTACTTGTGCTGCGTCTGTAACCAGCGAAGAGCCGCCCTCAAGCGACCCAAAACCCTAGAGCAGGTAATTTCACTTTCAAACGTAAAACCTTCTGTTTGGTTGCCGGGAAAACTGGGAGAAAGTGAAACCAAAACCAAAATTTTCGTGTTTATTTGTTTAATTCATTGTCTTGCGTTTTTCGTCTATTCTAGTTTACTTGTGGTCTATATCTTGTCCTCTCATTAGTTTGTAGCTTGTTGTTCTTAGGGAAAAAAAATCGTAATGACGTTAATAAGATGCCAATTTTGTGTTATTTAATTGGTGTTGTTTACGGTTGTGTCAGATGTTGAATTTTATTTGTGTATGAAGGTTTGTAGGGAGTGTTTCTATGAGGTTTTTGAGGAGGAGATTCATCGAGTTATTGTTGAGAACCAGTTGTTTAAGCCCGGCGAACGCATAGCAATCGGCGCCTCCGGTGGTAAAGGTGAGCATGCTTGTTTTCTATCTATGGTTGCAAAGTTTACGTGAGTGATTGTTGGAATCCTCCATTGGGGTTGGACATGTTTCTATTCTTTAAAGGTTGCATATTTCTGCATATAATTTTGCTTGTCTATGAAATCATATGGTTTTCTTACTCACTCATTTGTGTAATCAACTTTTTGTGTCAGTTTGGGATTGCTTTTAGAACTCCTAAAAGCAATTTGCGCAAAAAATGATGCGTTTGTAGTGTTTGGTAACATTGTTATTTTCAGAAGTTGGATTTTGTAGCTTTTGGATTGTACTTCTACATCTAATTTTACTTAAAGTACAAGTAGTGCTTCTATTAAAGGCACTATAATCCCATATTGAGCCACTATTAGTCCAAGTTAATACCCAGTTGGGTTTGATTGTAAAAATATATTATAGGAAGTTTTATCTACTAAGGATGGATCATTTTGTTCAGTAGACAGTGAAGTGAAAGGACTGTAGGAGGAGAGGGGTAGAACTGGGTGGATTCCACTGTTTTTGCTTGGTTCAATTAAATTAAACTGTTGTTTTTTCTACTTTTCATCTCATTATGCTTTTCTATGTTCTCTGTAGATTCCACTGTCCTTGCTTATGTATTATCAACGTTGAATAGGCGGCACCATTATGGTCTAGATCTCTTCCTCTTGTCTGTTGATGAGGGCATTACTGGGTACAGGGATGATTCTCTCGAAACTGTCAAAAGAAATGAAATACAGGTAACCAGATTCCTTTTTTTTTTTTTTTTTGGAGTGCCTGTTTGTTTTCTTTACTTAATTTATACTGAATCTTTAGCAAGTCTTAGTGGTCAACACTTCTGGCTTGGGGAAAAAGGAAAACAACTGCAATTCTAATTTCTGTGTGAGGTTGTGTGTATATCTGCTTCTGATTTCATACAGCTCCTTATTATCTTTGAATATTCAAACAGCGTGCCTTATTCATTTTACAGTCCCAGGGAAAATTTTAGCAAGTATATTTATTTCCACTTTATTACATCATTCTGAGAAACTGACTTCTATTCTAATTTGCTTTTCAGTATGGGTTGCCATTAAAAGTTGTCTCATACAAAGATTTGTACGGATGGACTATGGATGAAATAGTGAAGATGATTGGTCTAAAAAATAATTGCACTTTTTGTGGTGTTTTCCGCCGTCAGGTACAGTACTTAATTTCTAATTATAGTATTACTATAAATAAATATTTTTGTTTTAACTAATGGATCTTGTTTGCTGTTGGAAAAATAAACATTTTCAGCACACATTGTTGGTGCTTTTTTTTTTTTCACTAATTAATTACGTGTTAACTGGTACTTCAGATCACACACACAGAGACATGAGTTGGACATGCATTGACATGTATGTTTTTGGAAAATAATTTATTTGTCACTGTATGGTTGCTTTTGTGTCCCGAAATTTTCGCAGTTTGTTGCTTAGGTTTATAGGGGGCAGCTGCCGAGCGACCAAAACTAACCTTGTATTGGTGCTACTCATAACTTACTACGTGCACTCACACTCATGATATGCATATATAATTTCTAAAGAATGATTCTCACATTTTTCTCGAGTAAGATGTAGCGTACAAGCTACAATAACCATTTTCATATACCCTTTGTCTGGTGCTGAAACTTCATTGAGCAGTCGAGGCACCAAACTACTATTTTTTTCGTTGCTTGGTTTCTTAAATTGCATTTGCGTAATCTGTTTTATATTCTAAACCTTCTGAGTTCACTCTTAACTCAGAAATTCTACTCAATGGAAATACCTACAATACAAATGGTGTAACATAATATGATTTCAGTTTAACAAGTTAACTCAGATTGTCTGCATCTGGCATTCAAACAGATTTACCTTTGTCGAGTAACAAGCAATGCCACTTTCTGTGCCAGTTGTGACATTCTGATTTCTGCTCATTGTAAAGGATATGATAGATTTTGTCACACACGCGCACGTGAGTGCACGCGAATCTGATCTCTTTTCCCTCTCTCTCTCTCTCACACGTTTTTTCATTATCTTTTAAGGCCCTTGATCGCGGTGCAGCTATGCTGAAAGTGGATAAGGTTGCTACTGGACATAATGCGGACGATATTGCCGAAACTGTTTTATTGAACATATTACGAGGTGATATTGCTAGGTATACATCATTTATTGGCTATTCCTCTCCTTCAACTTCTCATATTTTGGTTGTACGCATGTATGATTGCTTTCTTTTCCTTGCAGGCTAGGTAGATGTACTGCAATAACTACTGGTGAGGATGGACCAATTCCTCGATGCAAACCTTTTAAGTATACTTATGAGAAAGAGATTGTTATATATCCTTGTTAAAACACTTGATTGCAATGTAATTCTTGCATTTTCCATTATTGATCTTTATCATATGTTCCAATTGATCGTCAATCCTTAACTACACGTGCACGTATGCCTATTTCAAGCGGCTGGACTACTTCTCCACTGAATGTAATTTATAATCTTTCCTCTTTCCCAGAATGTTTTATTTACAGTTGTAATGTCTTTCTGTGGCTTTCTAATTCCCTAAATTATTATTTTATTTTTTTTCAAAATAACAGGTATCTATTCTCCAAATGCGTACCGAGGGTTTGCTCGGGAGTTCATCAAAGACTTGGAAAGAATAAGGTATTTAACATGTTGAATGTCAGGAATTGTGATTTGCAGAAGTAATTGAGTTAACTTGTAAACTATTTTCTCTGCAACCACATCATATATGGTTTTAACATTGAACTTTGTTTCTCTCTAATGCAGACCTAGGGCCATATTAGACATCATTAAATCAGGAGAGGATTTCAGGATTTCCACTTCTACAAAAATGCCTGAGCAGGGGACATGTGAACGTTGTGGTTACATTTCAAGCCAGGTAAGTACACCCCAGCATTTAACTGAATAGTGATACAATCTGCAGACATATCCTAATGAGTAAGACTTATTTTTTTGCTGTTGTACTAGTTTCTTGATTCTTTTGGCCTAAAATTCATTAACAATGACGTTCAAACATGAAGTAAAGTTCTATGCCCTTCAACATTGTACCTTTTCTGCTTCAAGAAACTAGTTTCTATGTTGTATGTTGTACTAGTTTAACTACAAAGATATTAAAGAAAGGAATGAGGATTTGACCGTCGTTCGATTAGGACGTAAATCTTGAATTCCTCCAACACCGTCTTATGCTCTTAAATTCTAAGAACACCACGGTTCTTTCTCAACGTATCTCCGGATTAACGTGAACTCGAACGTGTGGGCGTTCTAATGGGTTTCTCAACACATGAGATGGATGAATAGGGAGGCTACCTATAGTTATTACTCACTTTTCTCAAAAGTATGTGATAGCACTCTAGAAATTTTCCTTTTTGGTTTTTCTTTTTGTTCTCCCGTTTTTCACCCTTTCTCTTCTCTGGAAAAAAATATTAATCCACGCTGAGGATTAAAAACGTTCACACACCGAGGAACTCCTTCCTCTCTGTCTGTGACCTTTTCCTCATAGGGAGGAAACGTTTCCTCCCACTTCCATCTCTTTTTTTTTTTTTGAGGAAACGTGCACTTGCATGTTTCCTTTCTTATATATATATATATATATTAACGAGGGGAGGGAGAAGGAAACGTGGAGAAGAAAATTATCTCTAAATTCATCAATATTAATTTAAAATAATTTTAATATTAATTAATCAAATTAATTAATATATGTGTATTTAGAATTCTCAATTCTATATTAATAATCATAACTCAATATGATATATTTAGTTCACATTAATCTTATGGAGCCATTGAGAGGAACTATGGACATTATTATTTTAAGTTCTAATAATTTTGACAATTAATTAACACCTTAATTAATATATCAAAATTATTAATTCCAAAGTACTCCACTATAAATTTGGAATTGTACTCTTAAAATAATAAAATAATTATGTTCACAGAATTTGTGTTGTCCATTGATATAGTCACTACATATGAATCAATCCTCCATACTTTTGAGAAAAGTGAGTAATAACTATAGGTGGCATCTCTATTCATCCATCTCATGTGTTGAGAAACCCATTAACTTTACCAGCTGGGAGTTTTGAGAGATATCTTGAAAGTATGGGACTTAGAGACATGCCTCATTTGCTTTAGGGCAAGTGGGAGATTGTTGGGATATATGCCCATAAATCAAATAAGATGTAAATATTTTGCTAATTATCAATGAAATAAGGAATTTATTCAATATTATTTTGCATGCATGTGATGTTTTATAAATATCCAAATCCCTAGATTATTTTAGATATAACTTTAAACATTGTATATAAGTGTTATATGCAGAGGATAATATTTGAAATAAAATAATATAAACTTGTCCGTAATTATAAATTAAAGTTGGGATCTTTAATTTAAAATTATTAATGCGGTTTATTATATTCTGAATAAAACAATCTTATCCTAGATTGTTAATAATGAGATTATTGGAATGAAAGCATTTTATGTAATATGATTACATAGGACCGGAACGCGATTAATTATGAATCTCTAATAAATTCCGTTATTAAATATAATATTCAATATTAATCAATGATGGTCATATATGAATTAATCTTAATTCTGAGTAATTAATAAACTCCTATTTATGATATTATGTTCTTTGACATATTGAGTAATGACACATGTGAATAGTATCAAAGTCTTGGTATATTGGGAGCATAGTAAAATAAATAGCCGGAAATATTAATTTACAAGATGAAATCCATTCCTTCATAATGAAGTAGATGGACGGTTCCCATAAGTGTTGATTCGGGACTTGAATAATAAGAGCGCTCAATTTTATGATTGGATCATAAAATATATTATTCATTAGAGGATCAATGGTACTTATGGAGAAATATATAATTAAAGAGGTTAACAGAAAATACCTAGCTTTAATTATGAACCGTTTATGGATGATTGATTCGTATGTAATGACTACATCAATGGACAACACAAATTTTGTGAACATAATTATTTTATTATTTTAAGAGTGCAATTCCAAAATTATAGTAGAGTAATTTGGAATTAATAATTTTGATATATTAATTAAGGTGGTAATTAATTGTCAAAATTATTAGAGCTTAAAATAATAATGTCCATAATTCCTCTCAATGGCTCCATAAGATTAATGTGAACTGAATATATCATATTGAGTTATGATTATTAATATAGAACTGAGAATTCTAAATACACATATATTAATTAATTTGATTAATTAATATTAAAATTATTTTAAATTAATATGGATGAATTTAGAGATAATTTTCTTCTCCACGTTTCCTTCTCCCTCCCCTCATTTATATATATATATATATATATTTATAAAAGAAAGGAAACGTGCAGGTGCACGTTTTCTCCCTATGAGGAAAAGGTCACAGACAGAGAGGAAGGAGTTCCTCGGTGTGTGAACGTTTTTAATCCTCAGCGTGGATTAATATTTTTTTCCAGAGAAGAGAAAGGGTGAAAAACGGGAGAACAAAAAGAAAAACCAAAAAGGAAAATTTCTAGAGTGCTATCACATACTTTTGAGAAAAGTGAGTAATAACTATAGGTGGCCTCCCTATTCATCAATCTCATGTGTTGAGAAACTCATTAGAACACCCACACGTTTGAGTTCACGTTAATCCGGAGATACGTTGAGAAAGAACCGTGATATTCTTAGAATTTAAGAGCATAAGACGGTGTTGGAGGAGTTTAAGATTTACGTCATAATCGAATATTGGACTTCAAGTAAAGTTCTATGTTGTACTAGTTTCTAGGCCCTTCAACATTGTACCTGTTGTACTAGTTTCTTGATCCTTTGCTGTTATTGACATGTTTCCACATATATTTTTGATACGCCCATGCACTTTGGTTTATTATTTTGTCCTTAGAAAAGAGGCAGTTTAAACTCTTAACAAATCAGTTTGAATCTTTAGGTCTTTTTGGTTCTGCCTTTTTCCTTTTGTTTTGGCGGACTCCTTGTCTTATGTGTTTTTGGTTCTGGCTTTTTCCTTTTTTTTTGGTGGACTCCTTGTCCTCTATTGTACACTTTCACTTTTTCTTTATTTCTAATAAACTTTCTTCTCGTTACTTATTTAAAAAAAAAAACAAAGAAAGAAAAAGAAAAAAAGGCCACTTAGTCTAGAAGGAATCCAGAAAGATTCCATATGACTAAATAGCAGTGTCTAGACTAAACGCTAGTGTTTTTTTTTTATTTTTGGTTTTATTGGTCTTTTTCGTGCTTTTTTTGAGAAGAACTTGGCCTCAATGTGTTATTCTCAAGGTAACTTTTTCTCGTTTTTAATAACATGTCTCTTGTTATGCTAAAGAAATTACGAGCAAAATTGTTTCCCATGGCACTGTTGTCAGTTCATTTCTTGGTCAGAGTTTTTGGAAATCATTGATCAAGTTTAAATTTCTTCATAGAAGCACTTCTTGGTTAAAGGATCGGAGAATCTTAGGTTGCAATGTTATCACAAATCATGAGAATCTGACCATGGATAATTGTTCAAGTCTGTGAGTAATGTTAGACAATCATCAATTACGAAGTCACGTTCGTGATGCAAATAATCATTCCCCTGATGATCTTTCTCTGTTTTACAATTTCTGTGGGGATTTTTCCTCTTTTCATTTGGTTTTAGTTCATCAATATTTGTTGCCTTATAAGTGTAATACACCAATCATTGTTAGTAATACTTGCATTCTTTCCGTAGTGTGGTAAAATATGTTAGGGATTCTATTTCTGATTAACTTATAGGCTACAGATAGAGCAAAAGGGCAAGGTGATCTTCCCTGATTGTGCAGAATTGGTAATACCTTGTGTCAGATTACTCTAGTTGAAGTTCTTAACATTTCATGATAAATCGCGCAGAAATGGTGCAAAGCCTGTGTTTTGCTTGAGGGGTTGAATCGAGGGTTACCAAAGCTGGGGATTGGGCGGACTCGAGGCCTAAATAATGATCGTAAGGACGCAAAAGGGAATAATGCAGCGAAAAGTATTGAGAGCAAACAATGTGGAACTTTGGACTTCTGATTGATGTATCATGAAGGCCTTGGTTTTGCCTTTGTAGACAGAAGGTAGTGAAAACCAGAGATTGTCTCAGAAATTTTACGAACTGCAGTGTAGCATATTATGGTTCTCTTCTTAAAATACCAAAACTAGGACTTGTGTGCAGTCCATTCTGCAGCAATTTTGTATACGAGTTGAGGTAAGAAGTAAAAACGAATTCTATATTTTTTTTTAAAAATTTAATTTTGGTTGTATTAATTGTGTGAAATGGATGGACTTGGGAAAAAATTTGCTTCCGCAGCAATTTTGGAAAAGAGATGTCATGGCATCAACTGTAGTCCTTCATTTTCTTCCTGGTTAGATTTTAGGCCTTGAAGTAAAAAATTCTTTCTTAGTTGGGTGGCATGCACATCTGCAATTTTTTTTTTCTCTGCGAAAATAAATTGAGTCTCGCTGTGGTGCTATCGGTTTTGTAATTTCATTTTTATTTTATTTTTTTTACGTATAAAAAGTAAAAGGTTAATCTGAAAAAGAGAGTGGTGGATTATAATCAAATTTGTAGCTATGCCTTGTGACTTGCTGATAATGATACAAATGTTGCCGTAATAGTTTTAGATTGTCATTAATCCTGTAGTACACATTAACTCTCAAGTCACAAGCCTTAATCACATGGGACTTGCAAAAGCCCCTTATTATTTTAGTTATATAAGTTGCTTTTGCCCCTAATTTCTCACTTGGAGCATCACAATGTATATTCACACACTAGCGTTACGCCATAAAATCTGGAAGCTCTAAATTATTCCATAATATGGCACAAAAACCATTGATGAAACCTCGAGGTTATTGCTCATCTTGAGAGTGAAAATATCATAAAAGTTTCTCAAATCTTGAATCAAAACAAAGATTTAACTTTACATAACGCATTAACACCAAACCCCTTTTTATGCAACCTTTTAAGCTCCTCTGTCTCTCTCAACGTTCTAACATAACAATACAACCGCCATGACCAAAACACCTAAACACCACCACCGCAACTTCTCTCCCTTCTCCATGTACTCTCCAAAAGCCTCCATCCTCTTATCCGCCTGCGCTGTCCTCTTCATCCTCCTCCACATCCAATCCCGTGAAATCCCGCCACCCTCACCCTCGCAGCCATCTTGGTCTTTCACAAACCAATGGCAAAAAATTATCAACACCGCGACCGCCACCGCTTGCTCGGTGGAGGAGCTTGATGTCATGGTGGACAAGCTCCGCCGAGCAGTGACGTTCCTCCCGCTCAAGGACCTCCGCTACGTGGACAAGGCTCTTGTAGGGCACACGTGGTTCATGAGCTCCATGTACGACGATCACGAGCAAGGCGAGGTCCAATACCAGCAGTTCCCGTCCGAATCCTCCCACGGAAGGCTTCTCTGCCTCAAAGGCCGCGACGTCCACGATGGTTCGTGGAACGCCTACAGCCTGGCATGGCCAGAGGCCTTGCCCTACAACGCAACCCTAATGAAGGGCCTCACATTCGTCTCCTACAACCACTACAACTACGACAACATCTGGCACGGCCTGTCCGCCTTCGTCCCTTTCGTCGCGTGGCACCGGAAGAACAATTGCTCTGATCTTCCCGACAGGTGGGTATTGTACCACTGGGGTGAGCTGAGGCTGAAGATGGGGTTTTGGCTGAAAGCATTGATGGAGGCCACCTTTGATGGCCCCCCAGTGATCGAAGGGTTCGAAGGGGTGATAGGGGACGGCGATCAGAATCCGGTGTGCTTCGAGGAGGCGGTGGTGATGCGGCACAATGAGGGCGGTATGTCGAGGGAGAGGAGGATGGAGGTTTATGATCTTATGAGGTGCAAAGCTAGGGTTTACTGTAAGGTGAGTATGGAGGAGAGGACGGTGAAAGTGAAGGGAAAGGCTTTGCCTGAGATAGGGATGACGTTGTTTATGAGGACCGGGCCGAGGTCGTTTCGCAACGAGTCCGCGGTGGTCGGAATATTTAAGAGGGAGTGTGCTAAGGTGGAGGGTTGCCGGTTGAGGGTGGCACATTCCAATAACCTAAGCTTCTGTGAACAGGTAAATACAGCTACATTTCTCACATTTTTATTTATTTTATTTTGCTTTAGGAATATTCACAAGTTTAATTTCTTAATTGGCTGTCAGGTGTTTGCTATTTATACGCTGCTAATATATACTGATAAACAAAATTCAAACAACTATAATTTGAGATAATATTATTAGGTTGCTAGCTTATATGGTGATAGCTTTTTGTAAGGGAAAAAAAAAAAATAAAACCTTTAAAAAATAAAACCATAAAAATCTTTGAAAAAAAAAGAAACAAAATGAAAACAAAGCAAAATTAACATTTAAGTGGGAATATAAAGTGCTATAAAAAAAATGCATGCAAGAGGGGTCAGATCGTTAGAGAATATAATGGAAAAGGGTAAAGGAATAGTGCGTTTCAACAGGGAACGACATACTGATCAGGAGGAGTTTTACATGTGAAGGCATGTTGGTCAATGTGGCCTACTCGCGTTAGTTATTTGTCCGTTTTCAAATTGAGTATTGCAAGGCAGTTTCTTTCCGAATTTAAGTCTCACTCCTAAAGTTTAATCAGTTAGATGTTTGGATGTATTTGGGAAGTCCAAGAAATAGTGTGTTTGAAACTGCAGAGTTTCATTATGTTGGTCTTTTTAGTATCGAAACTTTATTTTGGATTTCTAATTATTTGCAATTTGAACCTCTTTAAGATGTATTTTGACCAGTTATATTTATTAGTTGTGGCTATTAGCATAAACAATACTTGGAACCATTATTTGGTGCTTTGGCACCACAATTAATTAAAAAAATATATCTGTAGGACTCAAAGCGTGGGCTTATTCTTTATAACATCAATACCGCTTAACATTGTTAAGTAGTAGTATTTCTCCAACATAAAAATGATTTGTAGTTAAAAAAGAGACCACCAAGGCTGTAGTACAAAGGGAACATTTAGCATAATGGTTTGGTAGATGAGAGGTCTCTAATTTGCGTCTCGAGAAAAACACTTTAGTATTATGGCACAAAATAAAAACATTTACTAACGTACAAGACTCTTTTAATCACGCAAAAAGATAGTTATAGTTGGTCATCTCTCCCACACCTTTATACACACAAAAAAAAAAAAAAATGATTTCCAGCTAGCGACCCTAATATTTATCTCACTCACATTAATATTACTTCTAGAGAATCAGGACCTCATGAACTTAAATAATTTGGAGCCGCCATTCTTTGTTTCTAATATCTTCTCGACAATGTGAATTCTCTCTTTTCATAAGAAGTTTGTAGTTTAGGCAGGTTGTTCGTCGGTTTTGGTCGGTTCGGTGGCCGAACTGACTATGTCGGTTTTCTAAAAGTTGGAACCGAAACCGAACCGTACATAACAATTTTCGGTTCGGTTAACCGAACTTTAGTTTCGGTTCGGTTTCGGTCGGTTTTTGATTTTGGTAATCAAGAAGATGACCTCAGTTAACCATCAAGTTACCAGCATCTTTAGTTGCATTTTTGACCTGCAAGTACGAAAAAATGTAAAACTTTCCTTCAATGCAAAGTTGCAAACATGTAATCATAATAAATGAATACAAAGCACAACATCAAAATTGATAATTGCACAAACACAAGTTAAAAAAAAAAACGATAATATAGAGTGCAAAACGACAACATAACCTTAAAAAAAAATTGAAAACATAAAAAAAAAAAAATCTCATCTCGGTCGGTTTGGTTTTTAACCGACTCTCTACACGCAAAACCGAAACCGAACCGACTTTTGATCTAGTCAGTCGGTTTACTGAACCGATTGTGTTCGGTTCCATGTGGCACCGTCGTTTTCGGTTTTTAGCGGTCGGTTTCGGTTTTACGGTTTTTTTGTACAGTACTAGGTCAATCTATGTAGGTCAAATGACACCCTTTTTCTCTTACCAAAAAAGAAAAAAAAATGACATCCTTCCTTTCTA
>NW_010360529.1:0-2943 GCF_000414095.1 Morus notabilis
TATATATATATATATATATTTATGTATGTATATCGTTAAATCACCAATTAGTTTTCAAACGCATGCAAAATTATATATGTCGGTCGTTTTGAAGAAAAATATGGTCATTAATATCTTTCCACGTCCTTGACATTAACACAGAGAGAGAGAGAGAGAGAGAGAGAGAGAGAGAGAGAGAGAGAGATTTTTACCAAATATTGAGAAAGTGAAAGTTTCTTTTACCGCTAATTTGTCACTTTAGAATCGCATAGCATGTGGGGAGAGAGACATGAGAGAAGAAAAAGGGTATGATTGAAGAAGACAAATTGCAAGTTGGTGGTGGAAGTGGTCCTGCAGCCAATAGAAGTCTATGAGAGAGAGAGAGAGAGAAGCTGTTCATCAAGCGAAGGAAGCGAATGTGTGCGCAAAAGTGAATAGTAAACATCGCTGAATTCCTCACAACTGTATACATACATATATATATATATATAGCTGTGACAATATTATATATAGGTCTGATATCTCTGCCCTAGCTAATGCGTCTGACGACTCGTCGTGTTCTAGCTCACACGCTCTCTCAGGCCTGCATGTCTTGCCCTTTTCATCATCTACGTAATAAGTGACACTAGTCATACACACAAACATATGAATATATATAATACATATCTAATATATATTTTTTCATGCCAGCTAGCCTACTATATATTAACACGAGAAATTATGCAGTACACCAGATGTATCATGTCATATTATTTATGTGGTACACTCGTTTAAATAGATTATATTATTTGGACATTTTTATCTATATTGGTTTTTCACTTTTATTTTTCTCTCTCCTAATAGGTATTTACATTGATTATTGAGTCAAAATGCACTTATTATTCTACCCAATTTTTTTATTTTAATGACCTATTAAGAAAGAGAAAAATAAAAGTGAAAGGCTGACATAAACAAAATGTTCAAATAGTATAATCTCATTAAACATATGTACCACATAAGTAATATGACGTGATACATTCGGTGTATTGAATAATCAATCTATTAACACATGGCCTTTTTCACAAGTTGCCGGGGTATATATAATATGCTTAATTCCTACGTTGATTATCATGAGCCTTTATTTTGCCTTAGGCGACCGATATATTCCTGCTTTTTTTTTTTTGCTAATCATATTCCTGCTTGTTTGTTCAATCGTAGTTGCCTAGGCCGCCATATATCTCTTCAATATAGCTAGCTCCCGCCATATCTCTTCAATATAGCTAGCTACTAAACGCAGAATATATTAATGTTGCCACATTAATTTCTACGGTACCCGGCTTATATAGGACTCTCGGCAGCCATTGAAAGTTTCCAAGTTTAATTCTTCATATATATATATATATATATATAGTTTGACGGGACTGTCCATTTCAAGTTCTTAATTGATATGGTCCTATGGATTCGAAATAGTGACACACATTAATTAGTAGCTCGAAAATAGACACTTATCAATTGTAGGATCTAGATCTTTTGTCTAATTTTGACATTTTATTTGCTATCTAACTAATTATATTATGTTACGTTGAGTAAAAATTTAAACTCCTTTTTAATTAACAATTTTTATGCTTATTATGAGATAATATTGCATGATATAATTGGTTAAACACTAATTAGATACTAAAAATTAAACAAAAAATCTACATCCTCAATTGTAACTGTCCAAAGCACTCCTCTCATTGCTCTTTCTATTTTTTAGCCAACTTTTCGTTCTTTAATTTTTTCTTCTGAGAAAGAGTTTGTGTGTATATATGTACGTATAAAATGTTGATTAATAAACTCAAAACATTTAAAAAGGGTAGGGACTGCAAAGTCCTACAGCGACTCAAGCAAATACATAATTAATCATCATGCTTACTTTTTCCTTAATGACGTGGGCCTAAACAATACTAATCTGATGCCAATACTATTGACACCAGTAAATTGTACTAGGGAACGGAAATTTTAGAACGATCAGGGAAAGAAAGCAAAAAATCCAATAATGTTCGTAATTTGTTGGCTTTAATTTAAATTCATGTTTATTTTAGGAAAACTGTCTTGTGACTTGAGGAAAGTTAGAATACATTTGTTAGATCTGATTTTACGTATGGTATTCCAAATGATGTTGGAACACTATCTGAAACACGACTTAATTAATTAAAATCGAGTTAATTACGTTCAGTTGGCCGAGCAGAATAAAGTGCAGAAAAATAAAGGAACACACAATATGGTATCGCAGTTCGGTGCAAACACGTACATATGCGGGGCCACGCCCAGACAATAAATAGTTCACTATGTTCCATAAATTACAGACAATAGATGGACTTATTAACTTAAGGACTCCCTCCTAGACAATGATGCCGCCGTGATGAATCTCCACAGTGATTGTTTAGCGTGCACCACACATTTTCTATTCACCTGGCAAACTCCCTTTGACCGGCAGAGCTTCCTCCCGAAAGCAACAAATCTCTCACCCGAAGAACGGTCTCAATAAAAACTCACAGGCATCTCTCTGAATATTTTCTCAGTATTAAGCTCTCACATTCACAGACTTTTCTTCTGGAGATGTTCTATTAAAATCACATCCCATATACTCTGAAACAAAGCTTTAAATAAAGTCAAGAGAATCTCATTCAAATCCACTCTCGATAAGATCTCTATTATCTCCATGATTCTCTATCCTAGATAGGCTCTAAAATATCTTCACATTATCTTCTCAATCTCCAATTCAAATTATGCAGCAAATTTTCAAATCTGAATTAATTATCTTTGTTGCAAGATAACACTTGATCTTCAAATGCCTTATATTTCATTATAGCAAGTTATATTTAGATTTTATTTGATCAAGTCAAATTTCAAGTTCCAATCACATGTGCAGCTCAAGCTTAATCTTGTTTTTATAGCTCACGTGAATGCATATATATATATATATATATATATATATATATA
>NW_010360530.1:0-1244 GCF_000414095.1 Morus notabilis
AATATGTTATAATTTATTAATCACTTTACCAATTATATTATTTTCCTCCTTATCCCCTTTTTTTAGTTTGTGAATCAAAAACTATTTTGATCACAAATACTAAACTTAAAATTTTCATAACTCGAATTATAATTCAAAATGTTACACAACTCAAATTTTTTTACCCCTAAAATTTAAATTTAACTTTTTTTTAGAGTGTCGGTTTCCTTTGCACCCTAACATGAAAATAAAGTTTTATGTTTTTTTTCATTTATTTTTCAAAACAGAAAATATTTAGGGCTCGTTTAGTTCCCTGATTCGAGTTTTTAATTCGAATTGAGATATGATTTTATGTAAGAACTTTTTACTGTAATAAAAAATGTGACTATTTTTAAGAATTTTTTTACTGTAACAAAATTTAAATTTTAAATTTAAATTGGTGAAGTAGACGATGCCTTAGTCTTTGGTGACAAGTTTATCCATAACTACAAAGATGAAATTCAATAATTTAGGATCAAAACAGGTTTGTTGATGTAGAAAAGGTGTCTTCTAAGATTGACGCAATTTTTTCTTTTAAGAATAAAAAGTTAAAAAATGCAATTGGAATTTAGGCGGTACAAAGTGGGCCGTTTCCGTTATTAACATCCTCCAAACTCCCGCGGCGACCTCACTTTGCGCGGCTCAGGAATAGTGATTGCAATTGAAGCATTAAACAAAAATAGAAAAAGAAAAAAAAAACTTCAATCAAAACCAAAAATAGGAATCGAAAACTTTCATAAAAAAAAAGAAGGAATCGAAAAGCCACGCACGAAGAAAGAACTTTCCGATGCTTCTGAGCCTTCGCAGTAGCTTCATCAATGTTACCTACCAAATAAAAAGCCTGTTCAGAAAGACCATCTAATTCTCTAGAAAGGATCAATTTAAACCCTCTAATTGTTTCTACTAGACCAACATATTTCCCTGGGGAACCGGTAAATACTTCTGCTACAAAAAAAGGTTGTGACAGGAAACGCTCAATTTTTCGTGCTCTTGCTACGGTTAAGCGATCTTCTTCGGATAATTCGTCCAACCCAAGGATAGCTATAATGTCCTGAAGTTCTTTGTAACGTTGTAAAGTTTGTTTAACTCTTTGCGCAGTTTCATAATGTTCTTCACCAACAATCCGAGGTTGGAGCATAGTTCACGTTGAATCTAAAGGATCTACTGCTGGACCACTTGTGTCCGCGTTCCCGAAGGCACCCCTCTCTTTCAAGAGGATTCGCGGC
>NW_010360531.1:0-862 GCF_000414095.1 Morus notabilis
TGAACCATAACTTAATAAGTTATGGCCTATTAATTTTTATAACTAAAAAATGGCCTATATATTTTCTTAAACTTTTCATATTGGCATATTTCTTATTATTTCCCTTGTCATTATTACTATTTTGCACTTTTAGTCTACATCCCCAAAATTAGTGATGGGTATTTGAAAGTTAACGAAAGTAGTTATCTGAGCGTACATGATATCTTGTAGGTTCACAAAAGTCATACAATGTTTAAATAAATTTTCTAATTTTAAGATTTTTCAATCAAGATAAAGAGAACATATCTTGTTTAATAAAATTTTGAATTATCATGCATCGGTATGTGATTACTTTCTTCAGATTTCAAAAAAAAATTCATAATCAATTTTAGAAATTAGGACCAAAACAATCAATGGTATTAATAATAAGAGGGATTAAGTTATCAAGAAAGGGCTTTATAAGGACGAAATCGCAACAATGAATATATCATATCACTAGAACCGGCCAAATCCGACGTAATATATTCTCTTTTTATAATTAAATTTGTTAGTTTTTTTTCTTTTAATCTTGAATGCTAATATGTATACGTTGACGGTGGAATTTCTTCAACAAGATTACGCCGGGTTACCTCTCGATATTCCATTAAGTTACCGGCCTAAAATTGTTATGTATTTGGGTTAATGTTGCAAACTGTTTGTTGTAGTGTAGTATGAGAAGCATGAAAGTAGTGCTTGAATGAACGTAAAAACACACAAATTTTATAGTGGTCACTCTGTATGAAAGAGTTACATCCACTGTAAATTGTATTTATCTTTGGCTTTTTTTTAGATTATATCTGATCCCTCCCTCTCTGGGGCTTTGCCCCTTTTATAGCCCGTGGAT
>NW_010360532.1:0-1846 GCF_000414095.1 Morus notabilis
AAAAAAAAAAAAAAAAGCGACCGATTACAAACAGGAAACCTAGCTTTGTAAAAATCCTCTAAACAAACAGTGGTGCGCAAGAAAGAAACTACAGAATAATCATAAATAAAGCAAGGGATTTGACGAAAACAGTTTGAATCAGAAACTAATGGAGAAGCAAATACCTTTTGAGAACGGACTGAGAATCGACGGTCTTGGCCGGAGGCAAAGGTTGTTTGGCTGGAGCGGCGTTGGGGCCCGCCGTGGTGTTGTTGGTTTCAGCATATCCGTTAACGGCAGCCATTGATTCTATTATCTCCGATTTGAAGAAATCAAGTCAAGGCGAAGATTTTTGAGCGAAACAAAAACGCAGAAAGCCGATTCTTTCTCTAAGAAGAAGAAGAAGAAGAAGAAAGAATGAAAGAGAGAGGGTTTTGGTTCGTTCTTCTCCTTTCCGAGAAAGAATTCTTAGAGAGAGAAAGAGAGAATCTTTAGAGAGAGAAAGTGAGAGAGTGGAGAAGAATGGTGAGGGAGGGGCTTGATTTAAAACGGAAAGAGGGGGTTAAACGACGTGGATTGGGAGGGTTTTGAATATTTTCGAACGTTGCAAATGGCAATGCCGACGGCGTGAGATGTGTTTCCCCAACGGCTAGTAATGACTACCTGCTAACGTGCGCCACATGCGCTCCGTTTCCACGCGCCTTTTCTTTTTCTTTTCTTTTTTAAGGGACTTTTCTCCTTTTTTTTCATTTCTTTTTTTTGTTTGGAAAGGAAAGCATTTCATTGCAAACGAGTGGTCTTATTTACAGAAGAAATTTATTCTGAACTGAAGATTAGATCTACACACCATAACACAAGGACGAAAAAAGGCAGAGAGACTCAAAAAAAATTATTGCCCATTTCAGTGTTGTCCGTTTTCATTTGTTTTTCTTAATGGAATTTTTTTTTTCCTTTTGCCATTTCGGGACTTTTCTCATTTTATTTTGCCGTTTCTTTCTTTTTTTTTTGAATGGTCTTTTCACATTTGTTTTGAAATTGTACAGTTTTAAATTTTTTTTAACAAAAAAGTTCTCTGCATTACTAAATACCTTTTTTTTAGAATATACATTATAAATTTCCTATTTACTCTAGTTATAAACATAAATAAAAATGTAAATTTTTACTTATCTCAGTTCCTGGGCGCCCCACTATGCGGGCCGGGAGCTTTTTAATAGCGTTTTACTTTTTTTTTTGTCATTTTTGAGGCCATTTTTTGCAAGCATGCCCAGAAAAATGTAAGGATTGTATCTGCAAAGATTGTTTGGCTGCGTAATCCCTGAACCGGCAGAGTATTCACCGGGGGTTACTGCAAAACATGTATGAGCCCCTTTTAATAGAAAAATCAAATTCAATAAAGATAGTATACATCATATGACTATCCCGCTAAAATATCTCTTTAGACCTCAGGGAGTTTTTTATTTAGGCCCCATTCATTTCACTGATTCAAGTTTTTAAGTTTTGTTACAGTAAAAAGCTCTTAGAAACAATCACATCTAACTTTTTTACTATAGTAAAAAGCTCTCAGAAACAATCACATTTAACTTTTTTATTATAGTAAAAAGCTCTCACATAAAGTCATATCTCAACTTAAATCAGCGAACTAAACGGGTCCTTAATGTATAAACTTAGTAGTATCTTCCATCAGAATCCTAAATTAACAACAAAGTATGGACCTAGTGCATACTCCTTTAAAAGTAAGAGCAAGCATATCTTGTCAATTGGATAGGAGCTACCCTAAATTAAGAAAAAGGAATTAGCCTCAAAACATTTTTCCTTTATGGAAGAGGAATTGAATCTGACCTCTTTCGCCCTAGGTCAGGGATCCATC
>NW_010360533.1:0-589 GCF_000414095.1 Morus notabilis
ATAAATTGGATAAATACTGCCTGAAATCGAAATGGAGACATTCTTATCAGAAAAAATTATTAATAGTTTTTTAGTTTCAGCGGTTAATTAGATTTGTATAAAAAATTACATGTACTTTTTTAATGATCTGATGTGATTTTGACATGATCTAATAGTCAGAAACTAACACTATCAGTAGAATTGCCCTACTAAAAAAACTCCCTACTAATTTCCATGTGTTCATCAAAAACTAAAATGACTTTAATGTTAAAAAAAAGACTATTAATGGCTTTAATGTTAAAATCACTTTTAGGATTGGTTATCTCAACGATGATGATAATTTAATGTCAAATTAAAGTTGTTTTAGCCATTATAAAATTTTCTTTTGTAGTAGTTCAATAGTTTCTTTCTTTTTTTTTTTTTTTTGTTTGTTTGTTGGTTACAATAATTCAGTGGCTTCTTATTCGTGGATTAAGATATCACTTTTAATTAATTACATTTTTTTCTCTATTTTACACAATTTATTTTGGAGTGATTATATGCCTAAAACTTATCATTCCAAAAAAATGACTTTCTTCGGTAGGCATCTCTATTGATATTACTAGTTTTT
>NW_010360534.1:0-874 GCF_000414095.1 Morus notabilis
CAATTATTTAATTTGCTTGTGATAAGAGCGGAAAATATATTACGAAAAAGAAATGAGAGTGCAAAGAACAAGACAGATAGGGACTTGTCAATGTCTTTTTTAATAAGAGAGAAGAAATTAGACACCATGTACACTGCACAATCATCCAGCCACAGTATTGGAGACTATATGTTCAAATGCTTCTGCTATATTGTTTTTTCTCGAAAAATTTTAATTTTGATTCAAACCATCTAATTTCATCTCATCTCATGAACCAAACGAGCTCTCATTTGAGTGGAGATAAGTCAAGGAGATTGTTATCCAAAACTTTATTTCAATTAATTATCAAGAAAAAAAAAAAGTTCTATTGAGATTTGAGGGTGCATATTGAAATATTTGTATCGTATGACAATGAGGCTGCGAAAGCGGGAACATCGCAAAGGGAACTACTGAAAGTGTAGTAATTAATGACAAGCATTGTGGTACAAAAGTAATAACAGGTATCTTGAAAGTTGTGGCATATCGACTAAGGCTTAAGGCTTAGTTTGGTATTAATTTTCTCCTAAAATCAAACTTATGGTAAAAATTGATTTTAATGTTTAGTAAATCTTATACTAAGTATTTTTTGAAGAATTTTTAAAAAATTTACAGTCAAAATTAAAAACAACCTAAAAGTAACTTTGGGTGAGTTTGAAATTCGTTCTAAAATAATTTTATTTTTTATATGAAAATAAAAATAAAAACGTTTTCATTTTTATTTTGAAATTATTTTTGAAAATGCGTTTGGTAGTTTTATTCTGAGATTAATTTCAATTTTTTAAAAAAAACTGAAATTGTGTTTGGTGATTTAATTTTAAAAACATATAATAATATTTAAAATTAAAATATATTAAAT
>NW_010360535.1:0-5491 GCF_000414095.1 Morus notabilis
GCATAGTATATTTTTTCTCTGGCAGTGTGAGCATACTTAGATGGTAGTTTTTTTCTTTCCAAGGTGGTGATTATTATAGATGTTTGTAAGAAATGAGATGTCGAGATACATGCATACAAAGGGCCAGTGTCTATTTTGCACTTGTTAAAGAGTTTGTGTGGATTCTGGTTTGTGCTCAGCTGTTGGACTGACTGACGGAGAACAAGAAGTGCTGTCTGATACTGATAGATGTCTTTATGATGGTTTGATTGCTAACAGCTTGTATTTGTAAGTAATTTGAAGATTTAATAGTGATATGTTTTTGATACAGTAGCTATTTTCTATATTTACTTGCTAACCCCTTATATTTTGCACGGAATTTTATCACCTTGTTGGAACAACTGAATTATACATTAGACTGGGGATACTTGTGGGCAAGGTTTTGAAGTTGTCGACCAGACCCAGCTAACCTGGGGCCCATTTTCCTTGTTATTGTTGTTCATGTATTGGTGTTAATTGTATATTATATTTACTTTATGGCAATTTATTTGTCTCCTTTTTTGTTCCCCTGATTCTTATGATTGTGTTCAATTAATGATTGTAACAGTTATTTCAATTGAAAGTGATGAAATAGAAGTAAAAGCTAATATATATCTAGTTTCTTTTGTACCGTTGCTCCTCGTTATCATGCTTGATAAAAACTTACTTTTTTAGGCTTGATTCGATAGTTTGAATCATAATTTAAACTTTTATTATAGTATTTTTTCTCATAAAAATTAAAATTAAAATTTTTTTTGTTACAGTATTTTTTTTCACATAAATTTATTTTTTAATTCAAGTTTTTAACTCGAACGAGATTTTGTTACATTAAAGTGCCAAGAGTGTCTTCTCAAAAGTTCTTTGTTAAATAAATGGTAGATTACTTGAAAATTTGTGTTTTAATCCAATTGAAACAAGGTGGCTCAGTACAATTTCGAGTTAAATCGGCGCGTGCCCCAAACAATTATTTTCCTTTTTTTCTAAAGACCCTAGAAAAGTATTTATTACAAGGGAAGAAAGAAATAATTGTTGGATAGGGATTAATATAAATATTGAATATTGAGGTCTCAAATTTTGATTTCCAGCAGCTTAAACAGAAAGAAAATATGCAAACCTATTATGCATACCCATTTGTGTACGGTATATAATTAGAGTAGTATATGTCCTTGAAACGGCAAACTGTCGCCTCTTATTGTCATGTATTAATTTCCCAAATCACATAAGCTACATGTCGTTCCTCGCTGCAAATAAACGACATGATGCTGTTTAGGCAGATAGTTTACATATAAACGAAAAACGTCAAGTATAGAACACTACAGCATTGCCTAAAGACGTTTGATAATCGATGAAGTCTTTTGGGTCTGTACTCTTTACAAGCCGAAGGCCAATTCCCTTACTAGGATTAAGTTCATATATATATATATATATATATATATTTGTCCCTTTTGTTGTCAGACATTAACATCGTGACTTTTTATTTGACTTAATATGAAATTTTAATTGACGTATATTAGAGACATGATAGACGACACCAATAAAATGACACAGGTTTCTAACCTACTATAGGATATTTGGTGTGGGTTAATTGCGTATATAACTATTTTGAGATTATATTTCAAGCAAAACTATCTTGAGATTATATATTCATTTGTAAGTGAAGGCATTAATTTAGACACGTGTCTTAAAAAAATAATAAAATGATGTATGTATATGTTTTATTATTTTGGTTTTACCTCTTTAGTATCATTTATCTTTAGATTATTTTCATAAATACTCTTAAAGTATGTATCCTATTTTAAAACACCTTTTAATTTTATAAAACAATTCAAAATATCTCATCATATATAAAAAAAAATGATTCACAATACCCCCTTCATTAAAGTCTGTCTACAATTTTATTTAAAGATGTATTGACGTGTTGTGTATTAAGAATTAATTAAAATCATTAAATTCTAATTAAATATAAAAAATAGTTAAACATTAAAAAACTATTTTTAAATTTAAAATATACACCTTTTCATAGCTAAGCAATACTAAAAATTAAAAAATATATAAAACCTGACCTACTATAGTATAAACTAATAGAAAATCTCCCTTAAGAATAAAACCTAAAAAAAAATGTCTTCGCCGTTCTCTCCGCCACCCACACGAACCCAGCCCAGCCCGCCGGCCAATCTTGCCGCCGCCTCGTACACTTTCACTCGCCGAAAACAGTCGCGGAGCTCACTGCTTCAGCAACGCCGGTTTTGGATGCTCGCGAGTTCTTCTCGGTGTCGGTTCGAGTCTGACCTTCATCTTCTCTAGCAATGGCTTTGAATCCACGACCTTGCATAGGATTTTGGAGAGATGAAATTAGGATTTGGTGAATAGTACAGAGAGAAGAAGAAGAAGAAGGTTTTTTCCAATTTGGAAAGGAAACATAATTGATGGCCGGAAGAAAAGAGAAAATATATAAATAAATGTGTGCGTGTGTAAGCAATTGGTTAAGAGAGGGAGAGATAAAGGAGCGTTTGGGATATGAGCAAATAGGAGAAAAAAGGAGAGAAATTATTATCAGAATGATACAGAAGGAGACGAGAAGAGGAGGCCCTTTTTTGGGTTTTTGGACTTTTGAATTTTACTCTTCTCCTCTCTCTCTCACAGTCGGAAAAAATAATTTATGCCATTTTATATTGTTCTTCTTTTATTTTCATTCTTCGTTGAAGGAAGTTGTTTGTAATGGAAAGTTGTTGGGTTGTCTTGGTTTCTTTGGTCTGAAATTGATTGCTTTATGTTTATTGGGGAGTTTGGCGTAGGAGACTAAGAGTATGAGGCTGCCATTGATGAAAATGAAGATAATTTTTTCATTATTTATTTTTTTTTTTTCAAGAAGTGAAAACTTACGCCACATACCACCTTTTATTTCAGTTTTCATAAACAAATCAAAATATACAAAAGTCCAAACTAAACAACAATGACAATTGACAATAAACCTAAGACATAAGTAAAACAAGACACTTTATAAAATGCATTAATCAACCCACACAACGCAAGCACTCGCTACAAATTTTTATTTCAAACTGTAAAAACACTAGAGTTGTAGACATTATCTTAACGGTAAATCGTACAAAGTTCAAATCAAGCCACCAAAAAAAAAAAAACCAACGTACTGTAAAAAAACTTTGAACATGACAAGCTCAGTAATTAGGAGGCAACCATTGTAATTCAATGCCATAATTCCACTTATCAACAGGATCAGAAGGCTGCACGTCCACCACAGAAGTATAAGCAGTACACCCTCCATACCTGAGTCTTATAAAATGTGAATTCATGCTTGAATCCTTCAAGTAATGGCAACAAAGTGTACCTCTACACCCACTTCCCTCCTCCATCTGATCCTCGAATTGCCGGCAAAGGCTGCTCGACGAGCAATTCAGCGGCGAGCAGAGAAGGTTGTCGGAGCAATTCAGCAGCATGACAGTGTTGTGGGAGGATATGTTAAAGGGTGATCTGTCATCAAGCCTCAAGCCTTGAAGTGGGAAATCAGAAGAGTAACACGATGTGGTTTCTTGCAATGTTGGTGGGTTTATTATGAGCTTGTTGGTGCTTGTATTAATGCTGAGGATTTTGTAGTGGAATCCTTCAGCTGAGGGAAACTCAAGGGTGTTGGTGGTATTGTTGCAATAGATTTTGTATCTGGGGTCCCCACAGTTTCCATCAGTGCTAAAGGGGTAAGGAACTTCAACACTGCCACATTTTGGGCAAGCATTGATCAAGGCTGACACATTGGAAACAAAAATGATCAGCATACTAAACATCAAAGCAACCATCTTCACTCCTGTGTCCATAGTGAATATTGAGAACACTACAAAGAAGCAAGGAATTCCCTTGTGCTGGGTGTCTATTTATAGCAAAATTATTAGCTACTCTTCAAGTCAAACCATCAATAGTTAAATAGTAGAGAAAATTAGGTAGTACGCCACTAAAATCTAATAGCTTTACATTTATATCTAGTCTCTCGTTATTTTTATTAATTTTAATATCTATTAGAATACTCTCTGAAAACTTGAGTCGAAAATATGCGTTCAACTTTGTAAAGAAGAAAAAAATAATCTGACAAGATACTTTTTAATATCCCATCAAAATATTTTCTAATGAATTGAGTAGTAAAAATGTTAAATTTATATCATAAATTAAATCTAAAGATTACATTTTTTAAGCGGCATTTTTCTAAGTTACATATAGAGATTATGAGTACTATTATTAGTCTTTGGACTATCAATATTATATCATTTTGGTTTCTAAACTTTTTTTAGTCGGTATTTTGGTTCAAAATTGTTAAAAGAAAAAAAAAAGAGAGTTTGGCGAGTAATTTCTAGAAAGAAAAATTCATGTACGAAAGTAACACTTGGTTTAATTAATAGTACTAATTACTTTTGATCGCCGGACAGCTGTCAATTGATTGACTTCATAGGAAAGGTCAAGAAGAGAAGACATCCAACATCATTTGCCCTAATTATATAAAGAATAAAAAGCATTGCCCACTTTGTATGACACCCATGAATCTTGAAGCTAATTAGCTAGATTAAGAAAATTTGTTTCAAAATGCCCCAATTATAGTACTATTCTATTAGATTTGCCTCCACCTGAATCCAAAGTATAGAGACCGAGTCATAGACTAAATCCGAATACAGACATTTATATCAGATATGAAAACAAAACCGAAAGTGTGGTCCACATGATAAATAATCTATCTAGTTTCTCAGCACTGACATTATTATTACTATATACTAAAAGAGAGACGGGATTCACTGTTCATTGTACAGTAAATGAACAGTGAATTCCCGGCTTTGTCCCTACTTCCTGATGTTTAACTTTTTTAATACCCATTGTGTCCTGTTATGTTCTCTTACGTCTTTACCCTTGATTTTTTCTCATTGTCCGGCTTAATTCGAGGCGCATTTTTGTCTTTGACTTTAACTTTTTAATACCCATTGTGTCCGTTATGTTATTTTACGTCTTTACCCTTAATTTTTTCTCATTGTATGGCTTAATTCGAGGGGCGTTTTTGTCTTTGACTTTTTATTGTTGATTTTTTCTGCCTACTCTCTCTCCCTTGGTCTCTGTGTCTTCTGGAGTATTCTGCCGTTTCCTTCTCTCTCTTTCATTGGTTTCTCTTGTTCTGTGCTTCTTCTCTTCCATTTCTTTTGCTCCCCAATTGCTTCTCCCTTGATTTGGTTATTGTGGCTGGTTCTTTGATTCCATTTGGCCACAAGTGAATCTCTATGGTTTATGTGATATTTGTTGTAGGTTCTTTGATTTCTTTCTTGCGGGATTTTTGCCTGATTTTTGGATGTTTTTTGCTTCGTTTTGCTGCAGGTTTTTTAAAAATTTTTCTTGCATGTTTCTTTGTTGGTCTGATTTCCTTATTTAGCTTGGTTGCCCCTTTATTTTTTTGTCGAGTCCATGTTCTGCTCCTTTCTGCTTTTTTCTC
>NW_010360536.1:0-891 GCF_000414095.1 Morus notabilis
AAATTCTCTATCTGTCGTACATATGGGCCCAAAAGTGCTAAAGTTTAACGCCCGTTTAGAATTTAAATTTTGTTACAGTAAAAAATTTTTAAAAATAATCACATTTAATTTTTTTACTACAATAAAAAACTCTCAGATAAAGTCACATCTCAACTCGAATTAAAAATTAACTAAACGGCCCTAAGTCTTATTTATAAATTCTTTGTTTTAAATTTGGTCAATTTTACCCTAATGATCAGAAGTGTTGTTAATCTCAGTTTACTTGGAATCAGAAGTGAAAGTTTGGTGCATGGTCTCGTATATTACTTCTATGACCATCTTTCATTTCCAACCTTTTTTACTTTCTAGGAAAACTTAAAATAAAGGCTCCCAAGAAGTGGATTAAATTTTCATTTTTTTAAAAAAAATGAAATTTATACATGGTTCTACTTTTCTAAACTTTTCAAGTTGCCCCTTTTTTCCCATTTTCTGGCTGATTTTATCCAGAATTTTCCAAAAGCCTTATCTGCTTTTTTCTTATCTTATAAAGTACATAAGATAACCTTGGTGGGTCACAATATATTAACGACTAATGAGGTCAAGTATGCTTTAGAGACCAACAAACTCTGGGACCCACCTCAGATGTCTTCCAATGATATAGACAAAGAAAGAATTATTCCCTTATTTCCACTTTAAACAACCTTTTTTTTTCCTAATTTATTTTGGATATGTTTCCCACATGCTGTCGTCTAAGGCTATTGGATTTGGATTCACCTTTTTTTTATTATTATTATTTTATCGTCAGACACAGCTGACGCTTGAAATGGCAATTTTAGAAAAAGTAATGGTCGCGTATAAAATTTATTTTAAAATAATTTTATTTTTTTTATAAAAATAAAAATAAAAATATTT
>NW_010360537.1:0-1481 GCF_000414095.1 Morus notabilis
GGAATATTCATAAAAAATGGTGCCGCTTGTGGCATTAGTTCCTAAAAATCATATACTAATTTTGGAATCCAAAACATAAATAAAAATGTAAATTTTTAGCTTATCTTTGCCCCTGGGAGACCCACTACGCAGGCCGTGAGCTTTTTGACAACGTTGTACTTTTTTTGTAATTTTTTGGCCAATTTTTACAGGCACGTCCAGAAAAATATAAGGATCATGTCTGTAAAATTTCATAATCTTTTGACGTCATTTTTATTTTATTTTACTTTTAAAGATGAAAAATGAAGAAACTCATAAAAAATAGAATATTCATAAAATTGGTGCCGCTTGTGGCATTAATTTCTTAAAATCATGTACTAATTTTAGAACGCAAAATATAAATAAAAATGTAAATTTTTGACCCATTCCGGTCCTTGGGCGCCCGACTACGCGGGCTGGGGGGTTTCTCACAGCATTTTACTTTTTTTTTGCCATTTTTTTAGGCTAATTTTTGCAGACATGCCCAGAAAAATGTATGGACTTTGTCTGTAAAATTTCATAATTTTTTAACGTCATTTTTATTTTATTTTATTTTTCAAATATGAAAAATAAAGAAAATCATAAAAAATATAATATTGATCAAATATTGATGCCACTTGTTGCATAAATTCATAAAAATTGGGTATTAATTTTAGAACGCAAAACATAAATAAACATGTAATTTTTTTACCCATCCTGGCCCCTGGGTGCCCCACTACGTGAGCCGGGGGCTTTTTGACAGCGTTTTTCATTTTTTGTTATTTCTTGAGGCCATTTTTTGCTGAGATGCCCAGAAAAATGTAAGGATCGTGTCTAAGAAATTTCATAATGTTTTGACGTCATTTTATTTTATTTTATTTTTCAAAGACCAAAAATAAAGAAAATTAGAAAAAATAGAATATTCATAAAAAATGGTGTCACTTGTCGTAATAATTCTTAAAAATGATATCTTAATTTTAGAATGTAAAAAATAGAAGAAAATGTAAATTTTTGACCCATCCCGGCCCCTAGGCGCCCCACTATGCCGGCTCGGGGCTTTTGACAACGTTTTACTTTTTTTTTGTCATTTTTTTAGGGTAATTTTTGCAGGCATGCGCAGAAAAACATGAGGATCAAGTCTACAAAATTTTAGAATCTTTTGACGTCATTTTTATTTTATTTTATTTTACAAAGATGGAAAATAAAGAAAATCATAAAAAATAGAATATTCGTAAAAAATGTTGTTGCTTGTGGCATTAATTCCTAAAAATCATATACTAATTTTAGAATGCAAAATATAAATAAAAATGTAAATTTTTGACCCATCATGGCCCCTGGGCACCCCACTACGCGGGCCGGAGGCTTTTTGACATCGTTTTACTTTTTTTGTCATCTTTTTGTGGGTAATTTTTGCAGGCATACCCAGAAAAATGTTAGGATCGTGTCTGTAAAATTTCATAATTTTTTGACATCGTTTTTATTTT
>NW_010360538.1:0-862 GCF_000414095.1 Morus notabilis
TATCTTACTGTGTCCACTGGTGTTCCTTTTTCTCTTTCTTCAAGCTTTAGGTTCGACTCCATTGGGTGTTTCAGCTGGTCTGCAACCACTCATCTCAGTCTCTTTCAGGAGATCAAGAACATACTTTCGTTGAGAGACATCTATGCCCTTCTTGGATCTTGCGATTTCCATGCCAAGGAAGTATCTTAATTGTCCCAAGTCTTTAATCTCAAACTCAGAAGTTAAGCACTGTTTCAACCTCTCCATCTCTGCCAAGTCATCTCCAGTGAGGATGATATCATCCAGACAATCAGAACTGCAATTTCCCTCCGATTGAGAACTTCATAAATAGAGTGTGGTATGTCTGTGCTTGAGTGTATCCATGTCTTTTCACACACTGAGTAAACTTTTCAAACCAAGCCCTTGGTGATTGCTTGGATCCATAGAGCGATTTTTTCAACCAGCACACTTTAGAACAAAATTTTTTATCAAAACTGGGAGGGAAGTCCATATAAACTTCTTCTTCCAGATCCCCGTTCAGAAATGCATTCTTCACATACAGTTGTTGTAGTGGCCAGTCTAAATTCACAACAATAGACAAAAGTAGTCGAACTGTATTAAGTTTTGCGACAGGTGCAAATGTCTCTGAGTAGTCTATCCCATATGTCTGTGTGAAACCCTTAGCGACTTGTACCTTTCTAGTGTGCCATCTGCATTGTATTTGACTGTAAAGACCCATTTGCAGCCAACGGTTGCCTTTCCCACCGGTAGATCCACAACTTCGCAAGTTTCATTTTTTTCTAGAGCCCTCATCTCTTCTAGAATAGCCTCCTTCACTGTTCTAGGAATTTCTACACTAGACACTTGTGAGGTAAAAAAGCAC
>NW_010360539.1:0-550 GCF_000414095.1 Morus notabilis
ACACTTTTCTCTGAACAAACATAAAGCCTTACACAAAATACTTATTTATACTCTTAATAAGCCATAAAATAACTATTGCCTAAAAAAATTGAAAACAGTAACTTACTTAAAAACACAAAATTGTTACTTTTCTAAAACTAATTTGAGTCACTTACTTAACTATATATGTGTGTGTGTATAATCTGGTGAATTAATGGTGATCATTCGTAGGTCTTCCATGGCTAAATTTACCGCAAATAACAAGACATTTGAGCTTACATTTTTGGCGTACGTAAGCAAACCTCAATTTACTGCATTTCTCTTTGGTGCAATGTTCTAAGCAGACTTTTATCCCAAATGAAAAAATTACCAATCAACACCGAATTAGCTGAGGGATCATGGTAAAGATCAGAAGATGCAATGAGAGGTGGCTTATAACTATTGGCCACTTCTATAATTACTTAACATAATCATCATCACCAGAACTAACATTCTTATCAATATAATATAAATGATCTATCTAGATCATATAGCTTAAACCTTCCTACTAGGAATATATATATATATATAT
>NW_010360540.1:0-555 GCF_000414095.1 Morus notabilis
TGTGTGTAGTTCTTGTGACTTGTTCATTTGTTTGGGGTGATATATATATTCATAGTTACACATTCTTCTTGTACTTGGAATTGATTCATACCAATTGTAATTCGTTGCTGGTACAACTTCAATGGTCTACTTGTACAGAATAAAAGTTTATTCATTTGAATGTCAGCGATGACAATGTATTTCAGTATAAGCAGTTTAAAACAGCTTTTAGTTTTTACATTGAGACGTGTGAAAACCCACCATTCTATTTCTCCTGTGTTTTTTTTTTATTTTTTATTTTTTAACGTTTTGTTTTCCTTTGTTTCAGTCAGCGGAGCGACGCTAGGATGAATTTTCAACGTGCTTAGAGCCTATTGATAATTTAGATCTTATAGATATTCGTATAATATCTCCTATTCATAGATTTGTGCATGTCTTTATACAATTAGAGACAAAATTATCAATTTTTGAAACATGAATTAATAGATCATTAGTTCACATCGCTGTGGAGGAAAAATAGGACTATTCGGCGTAATTAATGAACAAAATATTGTAGAAACAAAAGTGACTCTAGTT
>NW_010360541.1:0-309 GCF_000414095.1 Morus notabilis
AGAGTCATTTTCAATTGTACACCCACACCATGGGCCATGGAACACGAGGGAATATTGTTGCCCCATAGATATTTATATTATAAGCTACTAATGTACTAGACGTTATAATGATAGCTTGGACCATTCTCCGAAAGGCGCGTTGTTTAACCTAATCTAACTTAGTTATGTTTTTAAAAGTAGATAGTGTAAACAAATTAATCATGGTGCCGATAACAAGAAGATTAGAGCTCCATTAAAAAAAGGAACCAAAAAAAAAAAGACTAGGGTTGATATTATAATGCGCACATTACATATATATATATATATATA
>NW_010360542.1:0-907 GCF_000414095.1 Morus notabilis
CCTTAATAAAAAATATTAAAAGGAAAGAAAAACTAAAAGAAAAAAAAAAGTTAAACCGCAGTTTTGACCTTAATAATATGCAAAATACCCTTAAAATAGTTTTTTTTTTTGCTTTTTATTTAATGTTTTAGTTTTCTTTTTTCACTTTTTCTTAAAGACGTTTGGTTGGAGAATTCAAACTATGTGATTTGAATTATTTTTGATTTACGTGAATTTTTTGTGAGAGAAAATACTGTAGCGAACCACGAATCATGATTCGAATCAGGGAACGAATCCCTCTACCAAACATCCTAGTCATTTTAAAGATCAAAATCAATTATTGAATGAGATAAAGTATAGATTTAAATATTTAATTTAATTTAAAAATATACATTTAATAAAATTAAAAACTGAAAGTATAATTTTTGAATAAAATCAAAATATAAGATATAAAAATATAAATATCCCTTTTTCTTATATAGGGTGCTAATATTAATTTATTTTTGCGAGTCGTCGTCAGAATGTTTTCATTACTGGATTAAAAGCATTTTATCATCTCTGCCATTTTTGTTGTTTTCAATTATTTACTTACTTTTTAGTATACGAGTATGGGTAATAGTGTGTTAAAATTAATTTAATTTTGTGAGTCGTCATCGGAATGTTTTCATTATTGGATCAAAGAAGCATTTTATCATGTCTGCCATAATGTCCGAGACTCCGTTCATTTCACCGATTTGAGTTTAGAATTCGTATTTTGCTACAGTAAAAAGCTCTCAAAAACAGTTATTTTTAACTTTTTTACTACAGTAAAAAGCTTTCACTTAAAGTTACATATCAACTCGAATTAAATACTCAAATCATCGAACTAAACGGACCCTGAATGTACTCATTACTGAATCAAAGAAGCATTTTATCATCTATGCCATTT
>NW_010360543.1:0-362 GCF_000414095.1 Morus notabilis
TCTTGGGTTTTGGAAATAGAGGCGTCTGAGAATATTTGGCGGGTGCCACTTTCACTGTCCAGACTAGGAAAGCCCGATTCGGCGGTGTTGGACCCCACCGTGGTGGTAACACCGGCCCCACTTCGCAACCCCAGCACGTCGTATCCGAACCCACGGTTATCCACAACCAGATGGAACGACAGCTTCTCCGGATACGAACACAGCGCGTCGGGATTATTCCCCAGCTGAGTGTCGTCCGCTCGCTCTTGCAGCTCCAACAAAAACTCCAAGTGCTCCATCACCTCATGCATCGTGGGCCGTTGACTCCGATAAGCTCGGACGCACCTCTCCGCCACCTCCACGAACTTCTTGAAACACTCCGG
>NW_010360544.1:0-673 GCF_000414095.1 Morus notabilis
GTTCCTACGAGGTGTTTGCGATGACTTCAATGTTGTAGGGCCCTTTCTCTCGATTGATTGGAGCTTTCCATCGATTGTCGAGATTTGTTTAAAAGAGTCAGTTGAGTGCTTGATACTTAGGCTCTGTTTGGTAGAAGGATTCGTTCTCTGATTCGAATCATGATTCATGGTTCGCTACAGTATTTTCTCTCACAAAAAATTCACGTAAATCAAAAATGGTTCGAATCACATGGTTTGAATCCTCTAACCAAACGTACCCTTAGTTCGTTTATGTGTTTTCTGTCAAGGGAATTACGCGCACGTTTTGTCACCCTTTATTCCTGATTAGATTGTACTTAAAACTCATGATTTTAATTTTACTACGTTATTTTTCTTTCATAAAATCAAAATCACTATTTTGAACTTTGATTTGAACTCATATACCAAATGAGCCTTAAGAGCTTGTTTATTTTACACGTTTAAAATCACGATTTTAATTCTGTAATAATACTTTTTTTATAAAAAAAAAAAATTAAATAAAAATCATTAATAATTTTTTAAAATTTAAAATTAAAATTACTGACATAAATGAAGTTCAGGGTCATAAATGTTACAAAATAACCCAATAAAGGCCCACAAGCCCCCATCAAAAGGCGTGTTGGACACACTCACGCCAAGGGTCCACCCAAAAACG
>NW_010360545.1:0-1112 GCF_000414095.1 Morus notabilis
AAGATAATCACAAGCATTAAACACAGAATGAAACACTCAGCATAATTAGAAAATAACTAATTAAAAAGAAGAAAAAATTCAAAGAATCATAATCCGGCTACATTGTAATTTCATAAAAATAAACTAAATTGGTTAAGACATAATTAAAGAATAAAAATAAAAAATTAGAAAATTAGAAAATAAAACCGATTAGAGGTATCATAAGTCTTCAAGCTTTTTCTTCTAAATTTTCTCTCCTCCCCCTTATAGCCTCAAAAATACCTTCTCCTCTTAAATAAAAGCCTTAAATAAAAAACCCAGCTAAAAAGTGACCCCAAATCCCTAAAATAATGTTCTCAGATATTTTTTTTCTATCAGCTCTCCAATAGGGCTTTTTGTTTATTTTGGTACTATTGAATGTTGAGTCTTGCCCTTCATATATTGTGCCTGAGGGCGTCCAAATGCTTTGAATTCGCCGCAAAGAGAGATAATGAAAAGTGAAACAACCTTCTGATCAGCTCGAAAAGTTGGGCGGAGAGAAAGAGTTGACGATGTGGCGATACGGGAGAGGCTATATGAGACGGTGCGCACAAAAAACGGTGGAGAGTGAAATCCCTAAAGAGGAGGGTGGCCTTTGATTCAGACTTCCTTTTGACTTTCTCCCCCTTTTTTTTCTGATTTGAAATCCCATTTAGGCTCCCTCTTGTCCTTTTTCACCTAATTCAAAAACAAATAAGGATTAAAACATTTATTAGGAGAGAAAACTAAATAAAATCAATATAAAATGAAATAAATTGACCATTAATGATAACTAACATTGCATTTTCTTTTTGCATTTAATTTGTTCCGTGTATGTTTTACTTCTTTATATAAACTGCTATGTAATGTATTTTCTTAAAATTTAAGAAATTTTTATGATATTATTATTATTTTTATGTGAAGCTTAATATGAATGAAGTTAAATTCAAAATTTATACATGTGATATATGTATTTCAGATAGTGGAACAACAGCACTATCCTAAAATTTAAAAAAATATTTCTCTGATTTAAAATTAATAAAAATAATAATCAATATAATATCAGGTCCTGTAGACATAAATAAAAATAAAAATAACTCTATTTTATAAAGTTA
>NW_010360546.1:0-449 GCF_000414095.1 Morus notabilis
CCCGTTATGACATAAAAAGTTGTCGCCGTTCCCGTGCCAGTTGTAGATCTCGATGAGAGCTTCAATCTAATGGCTGATGGACCCCGTTACGACACCAAAATTTGTCGCCCTTCCCGGGGTGGTTGTAGAGTGCGAAGAGAGCTTCGATCTAACGGCTGATGGGCCTCGTTTCAACACCAAACTTTGTCGCCATTAGAGTGGCGGTGGTAGGGCGCGAAGAGAGCTTCGATATAAAGTCTGAAGGGCCGGCCCCCGACACCAAAGTTGTCCCTGTTCCCGTGGCAGTTGTAGAGCTCGAAGAGAGCTTCGATATGACGAATGATGGGCCCCGTTACGACACCAAAAGATGTCGCCGTTCCCGTTGCGGTTGTAGAACGTGAGCAGAGATTAGATCTATCGATTGATGGGCGCCGTTACACACCAAAGGTTTTGAGCGTTCCTTTGGCCAT
>NW_010360547.1:0-928 GCF_000414095.1 Morus notabilis
GTTAATATGTTCATGTTAAAAAATAAAAAAAATAAAAAAGCTTCTAGAGTTTTCCCTTCTCATTTACTTGTGACCGACTTTGGATATATGAATAGTTAATTCTTGCGAATTATCTAAATGCAATTTTTCCACGAGTGTCATGTGAAAGTGTAATGGTTTAGCTTTAGAAAAATGGTAGAGCAAAGACCTAGAATTTGTAGCAAATTTTGCAGTTGAACTTGAATCAATGGAGCCTATCTTCTTCTTCTTCTTCTTCTTGTTATTCCTTTTTTTTTTTCACTTTTTTTTTCAAATTTAATGGACCATGGCATGCTTATTGCTTAGGGAATTTCATGACAACGCAAGAAGTTTTCATCATAATTTCTTAACCCTTTCATAACTTCATTTTAGGCCAGAATGTTATAGGTATGAACACCCTTTTCCTCAATGCTTGTATGAATTGGCAGAATGTTCAACCTCAAATTCTGCAAAAAAACAATTTGGTGGTCAAATTTTTCACAGTACAAATTCTGACTTCTTTTTTATTGCCGTATTTTCATAGACGGCTTTTTGTTTTTTTCATATATATAATTCTAGAATTTGATTTGGAACTTTAGTACTTATCAGCTCGAACCTCAAAACCATGTAGCAGATTTTTTATTTTTGATTTTTTTTTATTTTAACGCGTGCATAACTAAAAACCATTGAATATTATTTGCTCTATTTTTTGCATAACTAATAAATAGGTACACCGATTATGCGATTCTGAAATTTGATAAGAATATTGGAATCCAAATTATGTTCTCTTTCACTTTGTAGCCTAAAATTAATACCTTACGTGATGTTAATCAAAACTTAATTAGGATATTTTTGAGCGTGCATGAACTACAAACTATTGAACATTACTACTCAACAAGATGCTCCGGTTTTCATTTATTTAAAATGGATA
>NW_010360548.1:0-1405 GCF_000414095.1 Morus notabilis
AAAAGAAAAAGTCTAATACCTCTGTCCAACAAAGTAAATCTATCTATTTATATATCTCCTAAAAGTGAAAGGAGGCTTCTCAGGGACAAACCCTGCCCATTTCATTGCCCCTCTATTTTTTTTTTAAACTTTTTACTTAGGTTTTTTTTTTTTTTTTTTCCTTTTTTTAAAGCTTTTCTTTTTCTTTTCTTCTTTGTACTACTTTATCTTTTTTTTTTATTACATGTTTTAGCTTTTGATTTTATATATTTTCAAATACATCTCATTTAAATACTTTTTTAAAGGTTATTTAAAATATTAGTTTTTAGTTATCCTGTATAATTAATTTATTCTCAAATGTTTCTTTTCACAAACATTTTTTACATGTGATTTTCATAAATTTTAACTTCAACAGCAAAACATTTCAGACAAAGTTTTTCTTTTAATTTTTTTTTATCTTTTGCTTCATATATTTTTTCACACCTTTATTTCTTTTATTTTTTAATTTTTCTTCCTTTTTTTCCCAACGATTTGTATAACTGGGAATATTAGATAAAGAGGAAAATTCCCAATGCTCTGTTTGGTATTAAAGGAAAGTGAAAGGAAAGAACAAGCTGGAAAGATTTTAGAATGGAAATCGGTAAGTTGAGATATTTGGTAAGAAGGAAATTTAGAAAAATTGAGTGGAAAAATTAGTTGGTGTGTCCCACTATATTTTGTCCATATAAAAGTGGGTGCATTATGGGAGGAAAATTTTTGGCACCAATAGTAAGTGCTTGCTAAATATTCGAGTAAAAGGAGAACTTTGACAATAATAACTTTTCCATCCCATTGGTTTTATTTTTTTAATAAAAAATAAAAAAGGTAAATTCATTTTTTCGCCCCTATCATACCAAACACCAAACAACTTAAGAAAACCAAAATCTTTTCTATTATGAGAGGATCTCATAAGGCCCGTACATAGATATCAACAGTCATTTCCTTAACTTCAAAAATTATGTTGTTCCTTTCCATCCAAATAACCCAAAGCAGAGGCAACACCATTGCTTTCCACATGACCTTAGCTTTCTTGGTACCACCAAAAACAATAAATTTCTCCTCCAGCACCTCATTTCTTTTTTATTTCCCTATATTCATAGTAAAAGCGAATTATGTATCCATACATATCTAAAAGTATGGTAAGAGAATACATAGAAAGACACTAACCCGTTCATTTCACCGATTCGAGTTTAAAATTCAAGTTTTGCTACAGTAAAAAACTCTCAGAAACAATCACTTCTAACTTTTTTACTACAGTAAAAAACTCTCATATAAAATCACATCTGAACTCAAATTAAAAACTCAAATCAGCGAACTAAACAAACCTTAAATACATGGCATTTTTTTGATACCTTGTTTATGCTAGTTAAACAGCCCAAAAAGTTAT
>NW_010360549.1:0-681 GCF_000414095.1 Morus notabilis
ATAATAAATAATAGTAATAATAATTGAAAAAAAGGAAATAATTTCAAGCCACACATGTGACCTATTTAAAATAACGGTTATGTAAATTTTAAAAAAAATGAAAGGAAAAAAATAAACGTGTTAGTTTTTAATTTGAGTTAAAATGTGATATTTTTTGAGAGTTTTTTACTGCAACAAAAAAAATTAGATGTGACATTTTTTAAGAATTTTTTACTGTAGAAATCTAAGACTGAAAACTCAAATCGATAAGGTTAAAATTAACCAACAAATATAATAAATAATTATAATTAAAAATTAGATTCAGAAAATTTTTGGGACCGTTGGATCATCACCTCCAACGGTCCAGATTAGCGCGTGTGAATCACGCGCGGGGTAGAGGCGCGTCCGGAGTGGAAGTCGACAGAAGCGTCAGCGGTCTGTGCAGTGGGGCCCGCCAATGCTCACGCGACACGTGGAAAGGTTGTCGGTGATTTATTTTCCGCGCGCATTCAGTGCTTCACACCAAGCTATTGTGCATCTGGTCGAACCAACTAAAACTGCACACGTGGTATTGTTTTGATTCGACGGTTCTCATTAATTCATTTCAGACCCCACTAACCAAGTACGCCAATCCTAAGTTAACATGTGGTTGTCCACCCAAATGCACCACACCAGATTATTTTCTCCTCTAAGAAAAAAAAA
>NW_010360550.1:0-561 GCF_000414095.1 Morus notabilis
GCAATTTCTCTCTCTCTCTCTTTCCTTTATTTTTCTTTTTTATTTTCTAGGAAAGATATTTGCTCTAGATGAAAAGTAAAAAGCCTCACAAAATATCCTCACATACTATATTATATATTTTTTCTTAGGAATTGTGAAGATTGGGGGGGGCTGGAGGTGTAAGGAGGCATTAAGACAAGTGTAAGTGATGATGTCAATACAGGAGGCAAGGGAAAAGACCATTGGTTATAGGGAGGCATTGGTTTGTTTGGTTGCACTTGAAAGCACTTTTTTCTTTTTTTCTTTTTTCTTTTTTCCTTTCCTCAAGGGTTGGCATTTGGCAGGTAGTGTCAGGGAAGTGCACTAAGGTGATGACTGTTTAGGCCTCTGTTTCTCTGCCTCAAAACACATGCCACTTCTCCTTTAATGTGCCTCAACTAACTCAGCCTTATGCTCATGAATCCAACATTTCCTCACCTTCATTTCTTTGAATCCACCTCTTTCCATATTAGTCACATTCATCTATCCATGTTAAGCAAATTTTGTTGGCAGACTGAGCTCAGGTTTTTTTTTTTTTTTTTT
>NW_010360551.1:0-3393 GCF_000414095.1 Morus notabilis
TCGGGATTTTTTTGGGGGTGTTTTTTTTTGGGCTTTTGTTTGGATTTTTTTTGGGGTTTTTTTTTGGGAGTTTTTTTTTGGGTTTTTTTTGGGGGGTTTCTTTTAGGGGTTTTTTTCGGGAGTTTTTTTGGGGTGTTTTTTTTTGGAGTTTTTTTTAGGGGTTTTTTTTGGGGTGAAAGTAATAGCATTCTGCCGCAGCATTTTAGGTGCAGCTGGCAAGTGGGATGACATCAGCACACTACCTGGAGGAAAAGGACAAAAATCCATGTGAGCTGATTGAGCTGTACAGCAGTGTGGACCACTGTAGCTCTTATCAAATGACACCTCGGCCTTTTTGTTGCCGTAGAAGGGATTGTTTTTGGGAGAGAGGCAAGCAGCCGCCAAAGACAAGAGGAGAAAAATAGAAGGAAATAAAGGGCAATATAGTACCGAGAGAAAGCAAGTACCAGAGACGTGAGAGAAAGAAGAAAAAAATCAAGGATGAGAGCTGCTGAGATGAGGAACTGAAGAGAATGACAAGGAGAAATTCTAAAAGATCCAAGATCTAGCTCCTCAATTCTTCTTCTTTCTATTAGCTTGATTCTTTTATTATTTTTTATATTAATTAAGACATGGATTACTCTAGAAATCTGGTTCTTGTAATCACCATTATGAACTAATTTGTTAAGCTGGATCTGCTAATGGAACGAAGGTTGTAAGGATGATGGTTGCTTAAGGAATGTTAATTAATTCTATTTCATGTTCATCTATATGTGCTTAATGCTTATTTTTGTCTTTGACTAGCCATCAATCACAGAATACAATATTAAGATTAATACTAGAAAGGTTAATTTTAGTTGGATCTAAGATAGATGATGCAAGTTCAATATTCTAGTTGAGTTTATTGATTTGTGAATAGTATATGAATATATTGTTCATCTTGCATAACATATAGAAATCCGAGTTTAATTTGCATTCTGAAACTAGATTCACATAGGAATATGATGGAAATAGTTGAGAAATCTTTAGATATAATGACTTCAGGAGAATCTTATGCACAATAAATGAGTTTCTGCTAACAGGACATTTATGTTATAGCATTCTTGCAACATTTTCTATTAGACTTGCAACTAAGGGGAAATTAGTAGGTCCAGTTGATTTACTGCACTGCATACACTTCATTTTAGCATTCTTGAGCTACTGGTTAATCTTTGCTTTTCATTTTACATGTATGCATTTAAAACAATTGGGTAATTTCTGAACATTAGTTATTATCATTTTAAAACTGGTAAATTAGTTGAATTTTGCATGTACACTTGGTATTTCATTTTCTGTGGGACGATATCCGTACTCTGTACACTTTATTACTTGTCTGTGATACGTGCACTTGTGAGTATAAAAATCACGCAACAATGCACAATCCCAAGGTTCTTAAAAACCAAGGGCTCTTATACCAAGACTTGTCACGCTCCTAAACAGGGGTTAGTGACGTGGAGGCTTGTTTAAGAATAAAAATATAGATTAAGAAAGTGTTAAACATATAATAATGTTAAAATCATTTTCAAGGATCAACATTTAGAAATTTCCAAACAAATCCCGCTATTTTAAGGAAATTGAGTTTTAGAAAAAGTGAGGCGGACTTTACAAAACCACAATCACGGTCAAATCAATTTCAAAATTCAACCTCTGGCTTCCACAAGGTTTCCACGTCGTGCATGCATAAACAATACAGAAAAGTAGAAAGCTGACATCAACCACAGTCTAGTAGAATTTAAGGTTATAATCCATAATTTATACATGCCTTAAAATAAGAGAAAATACATAAAACAGTTCACAGCTTCTTGTATTCTTGAGTGGATTTCCACCGATTATCACCGTCTACTCAGCACTACTTCTAGCGTTGCCTAGGAGGGGTTTAAATACATAAAACATAGAAAAAGTGAGCTAAATGCCCAGTAGGATATGATTTTATAAAACTGAATCAATAAATGGAAGTATAAGGTCCGAACATGTCATTCGAAACCGAACATCCTTTTTAATAAAAGGAAATAAAAGTAAGTCACAAAAGTCCGTATTACGGTAAGTGGTTCATGTTGAGTCACTTACCTTATCGCAAGGCCATGATATCACCACCGTAGTGGCCCGTATGGGTTTCTAGACCTGCCCCAAGGATACGATCTCCATACCTCGATCTCTCATGCCATCAGCTTGTTACCGTTTTTTAAAATATCTCATTTTAAGAAAATATCATATAAAACTCTTCTTTAGGTTTCAATTATTTCAAATACGTTTTTATCTTTAAAACGTTTTCATAGGCCAAATATATTTAAAACAGGCTAACAAGGGTGTGTACAAGAACATCCTACCTCTTGGCAATTTACTCTACGGATAACTTCACGTTGTCCAACCGTCTATTCTTGAAGTGCCACGTCCAATCGTGCCGCTATCTTTATCATCAAAATAATGTTTTAGAATTGAGATCTCACCTCTAAAATATATCTAGTTCAATTGCGTACAATTGCTTCCCATTAGTGTGCCTTGACTCAAAACTAAAGTTTATAAACAACTTCACAATCCAAGTTAAAGTTTTTCTCTCTTTTCTTCTTTTTTTTTCAGTTTTGCTACAACTTTGCTGTAGTAAAGTGTAGTAAGGTGCAGCCAGAGAACAATACCAAAACTCGCATTTTCAAGTTGATTTCAAGATAAATTCATGGGAAATCACTGAAACCAGTTTCCAAACACTTCAATATACTCAAGAACTGAAAATCCTCAAATTCAACCTAAATTTTACCACAATTTGTCCAAATCTAAACCTAAATAAAAATTCATCAAATCTTAACCAAAATCATACTTCTTTAAATTAAGAATTCAAATACAATAGTGGGTTTCTCAAGAAATTTTATCTCAAACTGGTTGAAGAGTCTTTCTCTCAGTTTTGTTTTTGTTTTTTTTTTCTTCTTATTGCTTCGGCCAGCAACAGCCGAAGAGAGAGAGTGAGTGAGGGGGAGAGAGAAACGGCCGGGAAAGAGAGAGAGAGAGAGAGAGAGAGAGAGAGAGCGCGCCGGGGGAAGAGGACGCCGGAGAAAGGAGAGGGAGAGGGAGACTGCCGGTGAGAAAACAGAGGAAAAATAAAAAGTAAGTGTATTTTCAAATTTGAAAGTAATTAAAATTTTTAATGACATAATTAATTAAAAGAATTAGTATTAAATACATTAATAAATCACAATTAATATAATTAAACGTATTTAATTCTCCAAGTTGTTACGAGTACTTTTAGGCCTCGTTCATTTCACCGATTCGAGTTTTCAGTTTTAGGTTTCTACAGTAAAAAGTTCTCATAAAATGTCACATCTAACTTTTTCTGTTACAGTGAAAAGCTCTTAAAAAATGTCACATCTCAACTTGAATTGAAAA
>NW_010360552.1:0-416 GCF_000414095.1 Morus notabilis
GCGTCTTCACAATTTTCCTTTTTCAAAGTCCCTGACAAAGAAAATATTTATGCAAAAAAAAAAATAATTTTCAGAAAAAAATAACTTTTTTTTTAATTGGGTTGGGCTCGGGACAATCCTGAGCCCACCTTTTCTGTTGAGGCAGGGCCAGGCCCTGCCTTGCGCGGCATGGGCTGCCAAGACAGGCAGCCCTTATGCGCTGCGCATAGGCCTGCGGCCCCTGCCTGGGCAGGGCCTGCAGGCACGCTAGGGTTTTCGAAACCCTAGTGTGTTGCGCAGGCATGCCCAGGGGAGGGGCTGGCGGCAGCATTGGCAACGGGAGGCAGTGCAGCGTGCGGCGGCACCGGCAGCACTCCAAACCAAAAAATTTCAGGAATTTAACTTACAAAATTTCCTATGCCCTTTAATGGCTTACA
>NW_010360553.1:0-1777 GCF_000414095.1 Morus notabilis
AAACTCGAATCGGTGAAATAAACGGTACGACTGAAATCTTGTGTCTCATAAATAAGTCTTGAGAGGATCATTTCAAGGAGTGATTAAAAAATGTAGATTGTTTATAATTAAATTCACAACCCAATTAGTCTTGTTACATTTTGTCTCGAGTTCAATATAAACTATATGTGGTAAAACTCTTCAGCAAACGGAATAATTCATTTCAAATAAAGGGATGGCAACAAATTTTGGTCACGGCAACTAATTTGATCGCAATCGCTTGTTGGTATAACTTGTTTTTTCTACCAATAATTAGCTTCAGAATTTTCTAGAACATCACAACCAAAGCTAGCATTTTCTATAAAAATTCCTACCCCAAAATTAATTAAATAAAGGAAAAATACAAAAATTAAAAGAAAATAACAAACCCACTCTGAAGCGCAAACTAAAATATAAAACCCTAAAAAGTAAATAAAAAAACTAAAAACTAAAAGAAAAATTGGCCGTTGACAACTGCAAAATATAATCTTCTTTGAAACCGATACTAAAGTCTAAAGGCACAAGCTGTCTCACCAAATATTATCTTAATTAGCATAAACACAAATTTATTTTCGCAACATGAATCCTTGTCTTGTCTAGCACAAAGTGTATTTTTATTTTATTTTATGAGGCTTTCTCCGGTGTTCCTTCATTTTTAGGAACACTGGTTTTTCTTAATTTTCAGTCGTTAAATTTGTATTAGAATCTATCTATTTTACATATATTTTTAATCTGGTGTGATTTTGACCAGATTTAACAATTAAAAAAATATAAAACACCAGTATTCTCAAAAAGGACGGAATACGGAGAAATTCTTTTATTTTGTAGAATCATTACTCACATTCATTCATTGGTAAATTATCAAGCTCTGTCAAATCAGCCCAAAAGTCTCAGACAAAATGTAAATTCAAAAACCTACTACTTACTACATTTGCCCAATTTTCTTTAACAAGAAACCTCCTTGCTGCCTGCTGGTCACTGGATGTTGGTATAAGCAACATGCGGATACTGAATCTAGACCATTAAAATCAACAACCAAGAATAGACCATCACAATTCACAATGTGCCCAACTGTCCTAACCAGTACTCGCGACTTTTTTAATGCTATATTTCTAACTAGCAACTGTTTATATAAATATATATGTATGTGCATATATATATATACGTATATAGATGTTCAAAAAAAAAAAAAAAAACTAGCAACTGCAAAGATCACTTGACAAATACGTGCATATATGGTATTATCATCACATGCAAACTTCTTTAAAGTAACCTAGTAAACTGTAGTGCGTGGTATTAATTTAAGTTTTCACCTGTTTTTGTCCCCTCTCAACAATTTTTTTTTGAGTACGTACTGAAAAATTTTTATTTAATTCGTTGATTCAGGTTTTTAATTTGAGTTGAGATATGACTTTATGTGAAATTTTTACTGTAGCAAAAAAGTTAAATGTGACTGTTTCTAAGAATTTTTTACTGTAATAAAACTCAAATCGTTGAAAGGAACAGAGCTATTCGTGTAGATCAAATCCAACAAAATGGAAATGAAAGCAAAATCTTGTTTGGCATATTGTCATGAAATGCCGTAGGGGAACTTTATGAACTAGGGCAGAATATTCTACTTTTGGTTCTGCCGTCCAGCTAAAGGCCAATTCATGCAGAAGCAGATAAGGTAGATATATAAATCCAAATATATTCATCAAGCAATATTTGTTTTTCATATATTTTTATTGATTTTTCTGGAAAAAAAAAGTTTTTTTTT
>NW_010360554.1:0-932 GCF_000414095.1 Morus notabilis
TTACAACAAAAAAATTATGATTAAACTAGAATCCGATGACAGATATTTATAGATAAAAATTTAAAGCATCGATATGCAAAATGGCAGCAAATTCACTTTGCTAATAAAAGCCTCCATAGGAACTCTCTAAATTTTAATTAAATTTTATTTAACATAGTTAGTAACTTTTAGGTGAATTATTCTAACTATACACCTTAATTTAACGAAACATAAAATATTTTAGTATTTATTGAATTTAAAATATGAACAACTTTATTCAATTTAAAAAAGATCCGTTGCTTTTATTACTATTTGAAAACATAAAATAAAAAAAATGAAATGACTAGCCTATTCTTGTTAGCTACATATAGCTAGTGTGAAATGAAAATTTTCAAAATAGCTAACCATTTAGCTTATAATTTGAGTGGAGAAAAGTACAAAAAAAGGTTAAATTATTAGTTATTGTGGCTAAAAAGATGAAATAATTAGTATGATTAGAGATGTCCTAAGCAATTATTAAACAAATTAAAGGATAAAGCTAGTGCTTGTTTCATAAGAGAGAAAAGTGGAAAAGAGACAAGGATCCCTCAATTCTTCCCTACTTTTTTCTTTCTTCTACAAATAATGGAACCAAGCACGGCTTGATCAACGTGCAATATCGTTGCATGCATTACTAACGCGATCCATTGAAATTGTGTTATGTTACATATGTTCAACAAAAAAGCCAATTAGGTGTGAACATATTATGATTTAGTTTGGTAGTATTGTAGATTTTGGAAAAATTACTTTTAACTGTGCTGAAAGAAGAAGCAGTGGAGCGTTTGATAAACTATAATTATAGTAGCTGTGCTAGTTTCAAAATCAGTGTAATAGCGTTTGATAAATTATGAGGTTGAATTGCCGGGGATAGTTAAAAATTACGACTATATTATATTATACTATAATATAATATA
>NW_010360555.1:0-549 GCF_000414095.1 Morus notabilis
TGGCCCTGTATTCATTAAGCCTCCCCTCACGGATCAATCTTTCGACCTCGTTCTTAAGATCAAAGCATTCAACGATCATATGTCCACTCTCACCATGAAATCTGCACTACTTGCACTGATTTCTTCGCGTCGGGTCAGATTTGAGCGGTGGTGGTTGACGCAGTACTTGGAGGTGACTTATCTCATGATAAACATCCTCAATCCCCATGGTTAACGGGGTGTAGGCATCGTATTTATGGGGCTTGAACCACTTGGTATCCCCCTGGCCTGTTGAGGCGTTGTTGCCCCTGTTGTTCGGGGTTGGATTATACCTTTGCTCTGCCTGCACATGAGGATTACCTCGGCGCTTCTTGCCATTGTTCTGGCTACTCGGCTGCTTGGCTTCCTCTTTTGCGGGGACCACCACCTTGCTTTTCAAGGCCTTTTTGGCCTCCTCTACATTAATGAACCCCTGTGCTCTTGTCAGGAGTTCTTGATAGGTCTGTGGCGGCTTCCGGTCGAGGTCTGTGTTGTATGGGATGTCCTTCTTCATGCTCGATAGGGCCCCCA
>NW_010360556.1:0-1132 GCF_000414095.1 Morus notabilis
GGGGTTTTTTTTTTTTTTTTTTTTTGGTTCTTTTCGACTAGCTAGCTTTTTATTTTATGAGTTTTAGTTCTAGTTTTAGGGTCCGTTTAGTTCGTTGAGACTTTATATGATAGTTTTTTATTATAGTAAAAAAGTTAGATGTGATTGTTTCTGTACTGTAATAAAAGTCGAATTTTAAATTTGAATCGGTTAAATGAACAAGGCCTTATTTTACCTTTTTTTCAACTAGACAGTTCTCCATTTTAGATTCCCGCTCCATAGGAAAGACAGTACGGGCATGCTTTTGCACATGGAGAAAATGTAGCAAGTTCTTTCCACTTCTTGTCACCATTTTAGGCTTGTTATGTCTCACATTTAAGTAGGGAGTTTTATATTTTGTTGGACTAATTAAAAATTCAAAATATATAATTCACTTTGGAGTAGAACATAAATACTAAGTTTCTTTCTATATATTGGAATTCTTTAAGCTTGAGTAGTAATGTTCAACCCTAATCTAAAGTAAAACTCTGTTGGTCTTATTTAATTAAAAGATTCATGTAGTTTATATTCATAGTGCATTATAGTTGTTTACATCTTTTAACCTTGGATAGTTATGGGATAAGCCCCCAAAAAAAAAAGAGAAAGAAAGTGCTTTGGTAGTTATGTTGAGCTAGCTAAAAATATAACTATTCGTGTGTATGAGGAATAAAATTAAATTCGATTTAGCAGGTTGTCGAGAGTTTGACATCTCTATTAAATGTGTGTAAATAATTACTGAAAAAGTGTGTTAAAATAATGTCTAAATTACCTCATAATTTCAGAAAGGCCAAGTCAAATAGAGTTCAATTCATAAAATGCAGTGTCGACACTACAAACTCCTCATACCCTAATTGACAAAAATACACGTGTGATGGTGGCTAGGTTCGATGAGGTGAAACAAACCTATATATGTGAACTCTCCAACAAGTACTTTAATTTTTTCTGTTTGATTCAACTTATTATTGTATATGTAAAATGATATCATCACTACTATCTTGCATAGATCTAACTACCTTTTCACCTGTTATCTATTCAACCCTTGTTTAAAAGTAAAATATAATGACAACAATAAAAAACAAATAAAAGAAACGACAATAAAATACAAAAAAAAAAA
>NW_010360557.1:0-2301 GCF_000414095.1 Morus notabilis
AACAACGCCCGCTCGTGAGAAACGTTAACTAAAATAAATAATATTGTTTTATTGAGAAATAATATCTATCACAAGTACAATCTTTAAACAGAATTCTTAATATTACAAATTTCATTTCTTAAGATCTCTTAACTTGTCATAGGACCTTAAATTATTCTTGCTCAGTCAACTGAAACTTCTATTTTAGCACTTACTAACATCACGAGAACTATATGAGCGCAAGCTCAGTAAGTAAACCATAAATAATTTCCATTTTCAAATACTTTTCTTTAACATTTAGGGCCCTCTTGTATAATATTAATTTTATGTTATTAGAACCTTTTTTATATGGCCCTGTCATGGAATCTCTTATTCCTCTAGGATTTGGCCCTTCATCATGTTTCAATCGGTTCATAATAAGCACAAGATTCACATCATACTCGGAAATATTTTCGAAATCTCATGGAAACATGTCAACAATAACATATATAAATTGAAAATTTGTATTAAAAATATACTACTGTTCAAATGATTCTGGTCGAGAGGAAAATCCTTTTCTCTCCGTTTTCTCTCTTAGAACCTTATTATCAAACGTCAACTTATCTCTCTTATATATATAACCTTGATGAGGTCTTATGATTGCCAACAAGGTAGATGACTAACCAGGCTAGTTTAACTACATGTCCACGTGCCATCTTTTTTTTTTTTTAATAGAACTTGCTGCAAGATAATAGGTGGACACATATACTAAGCTTTACTGTAAGTGCATGCCCTGGCGTAGCAATAACACTTACAACTTAAACCTTAGCCAAGACAAATGCTAAGTAGCTTACTAATCAAAGCCTATAAAGTATGACCTGTCAAGTTTGTATTCTCCTAATGACTCTTTCTTCATGTATCATAGACATACGTGGTAGTTATCAATTCTCAAACTTTAATAAAAATATTTATAATAAAAATCCTAATATTCTATTTTACTACCACCTTTCTTAATTAAGCAAACACTACAAATATTCTGGATATCAATGAACTCTTAGTTCAAAGGCATAATTTGCGTTACCCTTTTCTCATGCTTTTGAATTTACTGAAGAAATTGCAACCTACAACTTTTGAACTGAAACAGAGAATGTCTGTTTTATTGGTAAAAGCAATAATATTTGGTTTGATACTGTTTGTATTAGTTCTTCATAGTTCCAAAAGTTAGTCATAATTTACCTTCTGCGCACGAGTGCCATAATTTACATTTTACTCGTGAGTAGTATAATATCTTATTCACATGTTCAACTTTGAATGTAGTATTTCTTCCCTAACATCTATACTTTTCTTTTCCTTATGTTTTCAAACAGAAATTGATATTTGATCGACCAAAAGATGGAGTGAGGAAAATCATACTTGCTACAAACATAGCTGAGACTAGCATTACCATCGATGATGTAGTTTTTGTTGTTGACTGTGGAAAAGCAAACGAGTCATTGTATGATGCATTAAATAATCTTCCTTGTTTGCTTCCAAACTGGATTTCAAAGGCTGCTGCAGGGCAAGTAAGATTTTTGTTTAGAAGTGTGAATTTTTTTGTTTTTTTTAGTAGTTATGTTTTCTTTCATGTCGGCAGTGCTTGTTTAAGTTTTCTTGTTACTTGTAGTGTTTTCCAGAAGTGAAAGGAATTTAAGTTAAGGCGATGGGGCTTGACTGGTCAAGCTCCTGTCAATGAGTGTAGTTGACATTTAGTTCAAATTCTTGACAATGGATTCTTTTCCAATGTTTGATATAGATTTGTCTGCTTAATTGCTTGTTTTTTTTTTATTTACTTATTTATTTTTTGTATCCACAATTTTCTTTCATGGTAAACTTCCCCAAATTTTTATTATAAACCATTCGTATGTGGCCTGTTTGATTGGGACGTCTGTTTTGTAGAGAAGAGGAAGAGCTGGTCGTGTTCAACCGGGGGAGTGCTACCATCTATATCCCAGATGCGTCTATGATTCATTATCTGAGTTTCAGCTGCCGCAAATTTTGAGAACACCACTGGAGTCTTTGTGTTTGCATATCAAAAGCTTACAACTTGGAAGTATTTCAGAGTTTCTATCGAAGGCCCCTCAGCCTCCCGAACCTCTATCGGTATGTGTAAAATTTGAGTTTTATTGGCAAGATCCAAATATTTGTAACGGAAGTTCTACAAAAAATGACTTGATCTTTCGCCCATACAGTTTTTTGGTCATTTTATCGCATTTTGGATTACCTTGGAATTTATGCTCTAAGGTTGAAGTATTTGTACTTTTTTTTTCCTTCTATGATTAAATTAAACTCAATCTTTTTTTTTTT
>NW_010360558.1:0-885 GCF_000414095.1 Morus notabilis
AACCCCTCTTCTGAAAACACTGCAAAATTCTCAAATTAATCAAAGAACAATTGAGAATTTAAGTTTTTAATTTGAGTTAAAATGTGATTTTATGTGAAAATTTTTCACTCTAACAGAAAAATTAGATGTGACTTTTTACGAAAACTTTTAATTATAATAAATTAGAATTAAAAACTCAAATCGGTTAAATTAAATGAAGAGACGGATTAGTCTAATCTAATCTCATTAAGCTAAAACAAATTCTCATAAATCAATTATAACTCCCACTCAAGTGCAGCCCTAGAATTACTTCATTGACTAGCCCACTATATTTTGCTATCTTCTCCTTTTTAATGTGGATTCCATAACAATATCATTACCCCATCACCATATCCATCTGACGGCTCACATACGCCGACCATCAAAAACATATTACAGATCGACGGCCCACATCCAATCTAGTACTAATTAATAGTAACAACTGTACTTTCCAGTACTGCACCAATTAATATAATAATTTTTTTAATTATAACCTGAAAAATCTCCGGGTACGACGACGTAACAGTCCTCGTCGGAGCAACTGTTTCTCCTCCTTTCAGATTTTTTGTTATTATCTGAATAACCTGTTAAATTAATTTCACAAAATTTTGTAAAAATCAAACTATTTCATAACAAAAACTCAATAAGAAGCAAAACAAAAAAAGTAAAAAATAAAAATAAATCTTACTTTCTATGGCGTAGTCGGAATAAAATTCATCAGCTTGTATGTTTAGCCATTTTCTCACTAATCTCGGCCATGAAGCATGCTATAATAAATCAAGATTAAAATTAAATTAAAGAGTGATTATTATGGGTTTAAACATGATTTATGAAGCTAGATTAATAACAAAAGATGGGTTTTTTTTT
>NW_010360559.1:0-866 GCF_000414095.1 Morus notabilis
ATATATATATATAGATATATATATATATATATTCATATATAAATAAAACAGGTATCAAATGGGTTAAAAATGTGTCGTGTTTGTGTCAAACTATTTATGACACGTTTATTAAGCAGGTTACTTCGGGTTAATTTCGTGTTAGATTGTTCGTGTCGTGTTAATCCTTTATTTAATCGTGTCTAACGGGTTCAATCCTTTTTCTCCTTAAACCTATTTAAAGAAAACCCAAATCCTCTAATTTCTTGTGAATTTCACGTGGTGTCGTAATCTAAATTGTCAACCATAATAGTATTACACGTCTCTAGTGGCAGGCGTTGGTTACTTGGTTTGGTGATGCTTTCTGACTTTATTGTCGTGTTTCAACTTTTTCTGTTATGATGTCGTTTTTTTCTTTTCTTTTTTTTGGTGTCGTTCCAATTTACATGTCGTGTTATGGTGTCGTAATGTAAATTATTTTCGCGAACGTAGAATTTTTAATGGAGAAGTCTCTATTAGTTAATTTCTACCTGTCCTTTTCTGTTTTTGGGTAAGTACACATATGCATGAGATAGCAGGTCCTACTTGGAAGAAAACATAATAATAACAACATTATTGTGTCCCGGCCATTGCTGAAGTGGAAGATTAATTTCTTAATCTGAAAAAACTTTCCAAGCGATTAAGAACTTATATATCTTAAACAAAGCCACAAATTAATAGAATTACTTACATCAACAAGTAAATTTCATATTAATATTTTTTAGAATAAGAAAATTTTAGGACAAGTAACAAGTTTGAAGATATGTTCAAAATTTTTTTTTGAAGATATGGGATATGTCAGGAATACGAATAACTGTGGGAATAAGATTTTGGAGACCAAAAAAAAAAAA
>NW_010360560.1:0-1161 GCF_000414095.1 Morus notabilis
ATTATTTAATTTATTTACTACAATTAAAAACTTTTATATAAAATTATATCTAAACTTAAATTAAAAACATAGGGGCTGTTCTTTTGCCGTTTTTGAGTTAGGTGACTTGAGTGTAAATTTTGAGTTGAGTTTGAATTATAACTTGAGTTGAAGTTGTAACTTGAATTTGTATTTGGTTGTGTATATTTAAGTTATAGTTTGAGATAAGAATCTTTTTGAGTTTGTGTTTGATTGAGTCAAAATTAAAATTGTATTTAGATAGTATTTTAATAAAAACTCAATGTTGATGGAAAATTTTAATAGGGTATATGAGTGGGATTTTATTTATCTTTTCGTTGTCAACGCATAAAAAAAATCATCTCAATCAGAATTAAAACGAAAAAGTTATAGCATTTTTAAGAATAGAAAAAATACTGTTCATTAATTTGAGTTTGAGTTTCTGAACTCGAATTGAAAGGAAAACTTGAACTCAAATTTTAGTCTCAAATTTAAATTCAAACTTAAAAAAACATGAACTTAAATAAAATTACAACTCAAATTTTTTTTTTTTTTTTTTAGTTGATGGATAAACTAAACGAGCTTTAACGATCGACCTTAATGAGTTTGTAGAATTGATCCTCTCCAATGCAAACATAAATCAAAAGTTCACGGACCACATCGTCTAATTCGAACATAATACACCGCCCAGCCGCGTGTTTATAAATAATAAACTCATTATAAGCAACTATTGAACCATGTCTTATATGCTACACCGCCCGACACCGTGTCCTGGTTCACCACATAAAACTCACCCTTTCCATATTAAATCCTTGACCTCCACGTGTCCTCTTCACACCCAAATCATAAAAGAACGATCCAAAAGACGAGTACAGAGATTGAACCCTGTACACAGCCTAGCAGATAATCGCCCAAAGAGCGGTAACGCGATAATCGAGGCACACGTCAATTCACGCATTGATGAACCCACAGCTGTAGCCCAACTTTTCTTCCATGTGACCCCTGTCCACTGTCTCCTCTCTCAATCCCTCCCCAAAATCTACCATAGATTTTAGACACTACCCATTTCCTCTTGTTTCCCTCTCTAGACGTTTCTAATGGCATCTTTTTCTCTGAAGCTTTTCTGTTTCTGTTTCTTCCTAACAATCTTCGTCACCTTGGGAA
>NW_010360561.1:0-930 GCF_000414095.1 Morus notabilis
CACGAAGAGAGCTTCGATATAACATCTGATGGTCCGGCCCCGTTACGACTTCAAAACTTGTCCCCATTCCCATCGCGGTTGTAGAGCACGAAGAGAGCTTCGATCTGACTGATGATGGGCCCCGTTTCGACAACAAAAGATGTCGCCTTTCCCATGGAAGTTGTAGATCACGAAGAGAGCTTCGATCTAACAGCTGATGGGCCCCGTTACGACACCAAATGTTGTCGCCATTCTTGTGCCAGTTGTAGATCGCGAAGAGAGCTTCGATCTAACCGCTGATGGGCACCATTTTGACACCAAAACTTGTCGCCGTTCCCGTGGCGGTTACAGGGAGTGCAGAGAGATCGATCTAACAGATGATGGGCCCCGTTACGACACCAAATGTTGTCGCCATTCTTGTGCCAGTTGTAGATCGCGAAGAGAGCTTCGATCTAACCGCTGATGGGCACCATTTTGACACCAAAACTTGTCGCCGTTCCCGTGGCGGTTACAGGGAGTGCAGAGAGATCGATCTAACAGATGATGGGCCCCGTTACGACACCAAATGTTGTCGCCATTCTTGTGCCAGTTGTAGATCGCGAAGAGAGCTTCGATCTAACCGCTGATGGGCACCATTTTGACACCAAAACTTGTCGCCGTTCCCGTGGCGGTTACAGGGAGTGCAGAGAGATCGATCTAACAGATGATGGGCCCCGTTACGACACCAAATGTTGTCGCCATTCTTGTGCCAGTTGTAGATCGCGAAGAGAGCTTCGATCTAACCGCTGATGGGCACCATTTTGACACCAAAACTTGTCGCCGTTCCCGTGGCGGTTACAGGGAGTGCAGAGAGATCGATCTAACAGATGATGGGTCCCGTTACGAAACCAAAAGTTGTCACAATAAACGTGGCAGTTGTAGATCGCAAAGAGAGCTTCAATCTAACGGCTG
>NW_010360562.1:0-1272 GCF_000414095.1 Morus notabilis
GGGGCCCATCAGCCGTTTGATCGAAGCTCTCTTCGTGATCTACGACTACCACAAGAATAGTGAAACTTTTGGTGTTGTAACGGGGCCCATCAGCCGTTAGATCGACTCTCTCATCGCGATCTACAAATGGCACAGGAACGGTGAAAACTTTTGGTCTCGTAATGAGGCCCACAATCCGTCAGTTCAAAGCTCTCTTCACCCTCTACAACCACCACGAAACCGTGACAATTTTTTGTGTCGTAACGGGCCCCATTAGCCTTTAGATCGAAGCTCTCGTTGCAATCTACAATGGCCAAAGGAACGCTAAAAACTTTTGTTGTGTAACGGCGCCCATCAACTGATAGATCTAATCTCTGTTTGCGCTCTACAACCACCACGGGAACGGCGACATCTTTTGGAGTCGTAACGGGGCCCATTATCCGTCATATCGAAGTTCTCTTCGTGCTCTACAACTGTCGCGGGAACGGGGACAACCTTTGGTGTCGTAACGGGGCCGGCCCATCAGACGTTATATCGAAGCTCTCTTCGTGCCCTACCACCCCCACCGGAATGGCGACAACGTTTGGTGTTGAAACGAGGCCCATCAGCCGTTAGATCGAAGCTCTCTTCGCACTCTACAACTGCCCCGGGACTTCGCACTCTACAACTGCCCCGGGAAGGGCAAAAAATTTTGGTGTCGTAACGGGGCCCATTAGCCGTTAGATCGAAGAAGCTCTCTTCGCGATCTACGAATGGCGCGGGAACGACGACAACTTCTGGTGTCGTAATGGGACCCATCAGCCGATAGATCGAACCTCTCTTCGCGATCTACAACTGCCACGTTTTCGGCAAAAACTTTTGGTGTCCTAACGGGGCCCATCGGGCGTTAGATCGAAGCTCTCTTCGCACTCTACAACTGCCCCGGGAAGGGCAAAAAATTTTGGTGTCGTAACGGCGCCCATTAGCCGTTAGATCGAAGAAGCTCTCTTCGCGATCTACGACTGCCACGGGAACGGCAACAACTGTTGGCGTCCTAACGGGGCCCATCAGCCGTTAGATCAAAGCTCCGTTCACGCCCTACAACTGCCACGGGAACGGCAACAACTGTTGGCGTCCTAACGGGGCCCATCAGCCGTTAGATCGAAGCGCTAAGACAACTTTTGGTGTCGTAACGGGGCCCCTCAGCCATTAGATCGAAGCTCATCGCGATCTACGAATGGCACGGAAACGGTGAAAACTTTTGGTGTCGTAAAGAGGCCCATAATCCGTCAGATCAAAACTCTCTTCGCCCTC
>NW_010360562.1:1701-1938 GCF_000414095.1 Morus notabilis
TTGGTGTCGTAACGGGGCCCATCAGCCGTTAGATCGAAGAAGCTCTCTTCGCGATCTACGAATGGCATGGGAACGACGATAACTTCTGGTGTCGTAATGGGGCCCATCAGCCGATAGATCGAACTTCTCTTCGCGATCTACAACTGCCAAGTTTTCGGCAAAAACTTTTGGTGTCCTAACGGGGCCCATCGAGCGTTAGATTGAAGCTCTCTTCGCGCCCTACAACCGCCACGGGAA
>NW_010360562.1:1967-2320 GCF_000414095.1 Morus notabilis
GGTTTCATCGAAGCTCTCTTCGTGATCTACAACTGCCACGGGAACGGTGAAACTTTTGGTGTCGTAACGGGGCCCATCAGCAGTTACATCAAAGCTCCGTTCACACCCTACAACCGCCATGGGAACGGCAACAACTGTTGGCGTCGTAACGGGGCCCATCAGCCGTTAGATCGAAGCTCTCTTCGCGCTCTACCGTCACCCGGGGAATGGTGACAACTTTTGGTGTCGTAACGGTGCCCCTTAGTTGTTAGATTGAAGCTCATCGTGATCTACGAATGGCACGGAAACGGTGAAAACTTTTGGTGTCGTAAAGAGGCCCATAATCCATCAGATCAAAGCTCTCTTCGCCCTCT
>NW_010360562.1:5491-7315 GCF_000414095.1 Morus notabilis
AAGCTCTCATCGCGATCAACGAATGGCACGGGAACGGTGAAAACTTTTGGTGTCGTAAAGAGGCCCATAATCTGTCAGATCAAAGCTGTCTTCGCCTTCTACAACCGCCACGAAAACCGTGACAAATTTTTGTGTCGTAACGGGCCCCATTAGCCATTAGATCGAAGCTCTCTTCGCAATGTACAATGGCCAAAGGAGTCTTCGCCTTCTACAACCGCCACGAAAACCGTGACAAATTTTTGTGTCGCAACGGGACCCATTAGCCATTAGATCGAAGCTCTCTTCGCGCCCTACCGCCACTGGAATGGCGACAACGTTAGGTGTTGAAACGAGGCCCAGCAGCCGTTAGATCAAAGCTCTCTTCACACTCTACAACTGCCCGGGAAGGGCGACAAATTTTGGTGTCGTAACGGGCCCCATCAGCCGTTAGATCAAAGCTCTCTTCACACTCTACAACTGCCCGGGAAGGGCGACAAATTTTGGTGTCGTAACGGGCCCCATCAGCCGTTAGATCGAAGCTCTCTTCGCGCCCTACCGCCACTGGAATGGCGACAACGTTTGGTGTTGAAACGAGGCCCAGCAGCCGTTAGATCAAAGCTCTCTTCACACTCTACAACTGCCCGGGAAGGGCGACAAATTTTGGTGTCGTAACGGGACCCATCAGCCGTTAGATCAAAGAAAGATCTCTTCGCGATCTACGAATGGCATGGGAACGATGACAACTTTTGGTGTCATAATGGGGCCCATCAGCCGTTAGATCAAACCTCTCTTCGCAATCTACAACTGCCACATTTTTGGCAAAAACTTTTGGTGTCCTAACGGGGCCCATCGGGCATTAGATTGAAGCTCTCTTCGCGCCCTACAACCGCCACGGGAACGGCGACAACTTTTGGTATTGAGATGGGGCCCATCAGCCGTTTGATCGAAGCTCTCTTCGTGATCTACAACTGCCACGGGAACGGCGAAACTTGGTGTCATAACGGGGCCCATCAGCCGTTAGATCAAAGCTCCGTTCACGCCCTAGAACCACCATGGGAACGGCAACAACTGCTGGCGTCGTAATGGGGCCCATCAGCCCTTAGATCGAAGATCTCTTCGTGCTCTACCGCTGCCAGGGGAACGGTGACAACTTTTGGTGTCGTAACGGGGCCCCTCAGCCGTTAGATCGAAGCTCTCATCGCGATCAACAAATGGCACGGGAACAGTGAAAACTTTTGGTGTCGTAAAGAGGCCCATAATCCGTCTGATCAAAGCTCTCTTCGCCCTCTACAACCGCCACGAAACCGTGACAATTTTTTGTGTCGTAACGGGCCCCATTAGCCGTTAGATCGAAGCTCTCTTCGCAATCTACAATGGCCAAAGGAACGCTCAAAACTTTTGTTGTGTAACGGCGCCCATCAACCGATAGATCTAATCTCTGTTTGCGCTCTACAACCGCCACGGGAATGGTGACAACTGTTGGCGTCGTAACGGGGCCAATCAGCCGTTAGATCGAAGATCTCTTCGCGCTCTACCGCTGCGAGGGGAACGGTAACAACTTTTGGTGTCGTAACGGGGCCCCTCAGCCATTAGATCGAAGCTCTCATTGCGATCTACAAATGGCATGGGAACGGTGAAAGCTTTTGGTGTCGTAAAGTGGCCCATAATCCGTCAGATCAAAGCTCTCTTCACCCTCTACAACCGCCACGAAAACCGCGACAAATTTTTGTGTCGTAACGGGCCCCATTAGCCGTTAGATTGAAGCTCTCTTCACAATCTACAATGACCTAAGGAAGGCTCAACACTTTTGGTGTGTAACGGCGCCCATCAACCGATAGATCTAAT
>NW_010360563.1:0-19645 GCF_000414095.1 Morus notabilis
CTTGCATTTGAATTACTTTGACATCGATATTATCAAAATTGAAGCCTTTCTAATTTTATTTTTTCTATGATTAAAATTACCTCAATCATGTTCCTCTTTGTAGGTTCGAAATACTGTAGAATATTTGAAGATCATTGAGACTTTAGATGAAGATGAAAATCTGACAGTTTTAGGTGAAGAAATAGGTGTTTACTTGGGGCTTCGTAGGACGCAAACCATCAATACTTCCGATTGAGGCTACACTTGGGTAGATGCTCATGTTAGGGGTTATTTTCAACTGTCTTAATCCAGTGTCAGAGATTCATTTCTCATGCCGGATCGCTGGGAAGAGCACGGTGGCGCGACGACGCTGGACGAAGATGAGCTTGCGGCAGTCGCGAAGACGACAGGCTTGATGATCTAAGTGAGCTTGCAATGGAGGAGTGGGCTTCACAGGGCTTGCACGCCGTTGGAGTGGGCTCGATGAGGCTCAAGTGAATATGTTTAAGTATCCAGAATATATTTAACATATGTGAATAGAGATTTAAATTGTTCAAGTGCTAAATATGACGAAGACCTAAATGTTCTAATGATTTACGAATTTCTTTCTAAGGTCCTTATTTTAATAATGGTGTTTAGATGTGTTTTGTGGTTAAAATATCCTATAATTTAGGATATATAAGAATGAAGCATAATTCTGAGATCTGAAGTAATAAATTTCAAAAATTTATATGGCAAACAATAAGTATTGTGAGAATTTATCGAATCCACTATATGTTTAATTCGAGTGAGTCAATCTAATCAGCCATATTAGATTAGATTGAGAACAATTTAGATCTGGAGCCTGTTTGGTTAATGGATTAGAACTATTAAATTAGAACTATTTTTTATTTACGTGTGTTTTTTGTGAGAAAAAATACTGTAGCGAACTATGAACCATGATTCGAATCAGAGAACGAATCCTCCAACCAAACGGACTCTAAAGAGAAATTCTCAATATAAAAGTTACGAATTAAATTGCTTACTGAGGATCTCTAAACAATCAATCCGAACTATAAACATTATATATTTTTTCTACACATTTTTTTAAATACATATAACATTGTTTTTATTTTTATTTTTGTAATTGTATGATATATGAGACTCTACTTCCGGCAAATTAATTTTCAAGAGAAGCCCAACTTAATATTTTTTTTAGAAATTTTACTAACACTCCAATTTATTAATTTCTCTTAATTCATAGTGTTAACCGTCGCTCTGCCGCACAATATTAGATACAATTACACTCATCACGAGCCCGTTTTGTAAAGGGATTCGTTCATTGATTCGAATCATGATTTGTGGTTCGCTACAGTATTTTCTCTCATAAAAAATACACGTAAATCGAAAATGGTTCTAATCACATGGTTCTAATTCATGAGATCTAATGAGACGTTTGGTTCATGGATTAGAATCATGTGATTAGAACTATTTTCGATTTACGTGTATTTTTTGTGAGAAAAAACACTATAGCGAACCATAAATCATGATTCAAATCATAGTTTGAATCCTCCAAACAACATCCTGTTCATTTCGCTGATTCGAGTTTAGAATTTGAGTTTTTTTACAATAAAAAGCTCTCACAAACAATCACATAACTTTTTTACTACAGTAAAAAGTTCTCACATAAAATTACATTTCAACGCGAATTCTAAACTCGAATCAGCGATCGGTCAACACAGTCAACGCTCCGAATTCGTTGCGGTCGTTCCAAATTCTCTCGTTTTTTTTTTTGTTGCTAGAAAAATTCTCTCCTAATTCAGATTAAAAAATGTTCTGTTCTCTTATTAAAATTCGAATTCCCCCTAAAGCAAACGGCACCATCACTTTCATTTGACCGTTTTAGTTTTTGAAGCCGTTGAGATTGAGAACAATTTAGATCTAGAGCCTGTTTGGTTAATGGATTAGAACCATTAAATTAGAACTATTTTTGATTTACGTGTGTTTTTTGTGAGAGAAAATACTGTAGCGAACTATGAACCATGATTCGAATCAGAGAACGAATCTTCCAACCAAACGGACTCTAAAGAGAAATTCTCAATATAAAAGTTACGAATTAAATTGCTTACTGAGGATCTCTAAACAATCAATCCGAACTATAAACATTATATATTTTTTCTACACATTTTTTTAAATACATATAACATTGTTTTTATTTTTATTTTTGTAATTGTATGATATATGAGACTCTACTTCCGGCAAATTAATTTTCAAGAGAAGCCCAACTTAATATTTTTTTTAGAAATTTTACTAACACTCCAATTTATTAATTTCTCTTAATTCATAGTGTTAACCGTCGCTTTGCCGCACAATATTAGATACAATTACACTCATCACGAGCTCGTTTGGTAAAGAGATTCGTTCATTGATTCGAATCATGATTTGTGATTCGCTACAGTATTTTCTCTCACAAAAAATACACGTAAATCGAAAATGGTTCTAATCACATGGTTCTAATTCATGAGATCTAATGAGACGTTTGGTTCATGGATTAGAATCATGTGATTAGAACTATTTTCGATTTACGTGTATTTTTTGTGAGAAAAAACACTATAGCGAACCATAAATCATGATTCAAATCATAGTTTGAATCCTCCAAACAACATCCCGTTCATTTCGCTGATTCGAGTTTAGAATTTGAGTTTTTTTACAGTAAAAAGCTTTCACAAACAATCACATAACTTTTTTACTACAGTAAAAAGTTCTCACATAAAATCACATTGCAACGCGAATTCTAAACTCGAATCAGCGAAGTGAACGAGACATAGTGATAATCTCGTTCGGTCAACACAGTCAACGCTCCGAATTCGTTGCGGTCGTTCCAAATTCTCTCGTTTTTTTTTTTTGTTGCTAGAAAAATTCTCTCCTAATTCAGATTAAAAAATGTTCTGTTCTCTTATTAAAATTCGAATTCCCCCTAAAGCAAACGGCACCATCACTTTCATTTGACCGTTTTAGTTTTTGAAGCCGTTGAAACGTCCTCCTTCCCCAATTATGAAAAACCCATTTCTTCCCCTCTCAGACTTCAGTCTCTTCTCTTACTCATATCAAAACACAAACCATTCTCTCTCACTCCCTCCTCCAATATTCCCTTCTCTTTCTCTCTCTAGAACTTAGTAACTCGTTCGTACTCAGAACACCGAAAATGAGAGAGATCCTTCACATCCAAGGAGGCCAATGCGGAAACCAGATCAGAGCCAAGTTCTGGGAAGTGGTTTGCGCCGAGCATGGGATCGACTCGACGGGTCGGTGCAAGTCGAGCGAGTCAATGTCTTCTACAACGAGGCCAGTTGCGGGCGGTTCGTCCCACGCGCCGTCCTCAGGGATATGAGCCCAGAACAATGGACAGCATCCGATCTAGGCCCTAGGGCAAAGATCTTCAGGCCGGACAACTTCATCTTTGGTCAGTCCTGCGCCAGAAACAACTGCGCCAAGGGTCATTACACCGAAGGCGATGAGTTGATCGACTCGGTCCTCGATGTGGCTAGGAAGGAGGCTGAGAACTGTGATTACTCGCAAGATAATTTTTTCTCTCTCTCTCGAATCGATTTTGCCTAATCAGTGACGAATTTGAGTTCTACCTTTATGTTTTTGGAGATTTTCATTTTGTGCTCTTTCTCCCTTTTTCGTTTTCTCATTTGTTGATTTTGGCATGATATTCTGCTTCTTTATATTTAGTAAGTGATGAAATTCCAGAAATATTACGGGTGCGTTTGGAATTGGTTCCAAAACGTTTTTATTTTTTGTACGAAAATGAAAATGAAAACGTTTTTAGTTTCATTTTCGAATTATTTCTAAAAATGCATTTGGTAGTTTTATTTAGAGATTGATTTCAGTTTAAAAAAAAACTGAAACTGCGTTTGGTGGTTTAATTTTTGAAAACATGTAATAATATATTAAATAAGGTGTTCCTTTCTTTTCCTTTCCTTTCTTTCTTTCTTTCTTTCTTTTTTTCTTTCTTTTGTTTGGTCTCTGAGAAATTTTTGTTTCATGCTCATTTGCCTTACGGAAAATGTATATTTTTGCTGCATTTAGAATATTAATTAATTAGTCTATCAGAAAAACGTTTATGGGTTTTGGATCGTTTGGTTCAGGCTATGAGAAAGTGTGCTCGAATGAAGAATTTGTACTAGTTAGCCGTTGGTGAGTGTGAGTACTCTTCTTTTTTTTTTTTCTCTGTCTTAGGTACATTTATTCTGTAACTAACATGGTTACTATCATTTTTTCTTTTAAATAAGTTGCAATTCTGGCTATTCTTTTATGTTTAATTGCATAACTCCACGGGTGGTATGTCTATACTTTGTCTTATACTAATCCTATTCAGGCTTTGGTTATGATCGTTACTTGTTAGAAGAGTTTTGCATGATTGGTATGAGCTTACTGATCGGATCTTAGCAGTAAGTATAATGAGTGATAAACATTAAGGTAATACATATATGTTGTCACTACACAACCTCATTCCGACTGAATTTCCTATTGTTGATTTATCTTATGTTTCAGTACTTTTCTTCTTTCATAGAAGACAAGTTCCAATGGAAATAAACCCAACCCGCATCTTAAATTATTGATGTGTTATTTCCTAGTTTTTCTAGAAGCAACCTACCATTTTATTCGAGAAAAAGGGAAAAAAATCATCTGTTATAATTTTCTTCAGCCTCAAATTAAAAACCAAATAAAAAAAGAACCAAAAAAAAAAAAAAAAAAGACCAAAGACTTATTTCTGTGAAACACTTACTACTTTCGAAATTCCCTTCTTTAATGTAGTCCTTTTATTCTTTGATCTTTTTTTTTTTTTTTTTAAATTCAACTTTGTGGCTTTACCTTTGTAAAAGATTCAAAATTAAAAGAAAAAGCAAAAACAAAAGTGAAAGAACATACTTTGCTGAATTCATTGCAGTTTCTTTTCTTTCTAATTTGAGCACCTTTCCAGTTTCAAAGTAACCAATTAAAATAAAGTATCGCTTTCGATATTTTGTGTTTTTCTTTTCTTTTATCGTTATCAACCTTATTACTTTTGCTTCCACTTTCTGAATTCACCACAGAAAGAAAAGAAAAAAATGTAATATAGTACAGTTATTTTCTTGAAACGTGTTTTTAGAGTGCTTTTTTAGTTCTCATTAAGCAAACAAATTGAAACGCTTCAAGAAAAAAAAAAGTCAAGTACATTCTCTTGCTCACTTACTCTACAATGTTTTTGTATATATTGTCGCTCTATTGATACTGCACATGCAATTTAATATATATTTTTATGCTAATCGCTACATGATTAAGGGATCTGTATAAGTATTATTTTTTTGTTCACTATTTAGTTGAGTACATTGGATAAAATGTAATCTTGATTTTATGTTCTTAAACACATCGTTCTCAATGAATAGGACTTTATAATTTTAACGTAGCAGAGGAATTAGAGTTTTAAGTTTTAACTGAAAATTTGGTGAGTGTGGTTACTCTTCTTTTTTTTTTCTTAGTCTTAGGTAGTTTGGTACATTTATTCTGTAACTAACATGGATTATTATCATTTCTTATTTAATAAGTTGCAATTCTGGCTTTCCTTTTTTTGTTGAATTGCATAACTCCTTCACGGGTGGTTTTGTCGATTCTTTGTCTTATCCTATTCAGGCCGTGGTCATGATTGTTACTTCTAAGAGGAGTTTGCATAATCAGTGTGAGCTTACTGATCGGATCTTAGCAGTAAGTATAATCAGTGATGAGAATTCTTTCCTTTTAAAACCACGAATCATGATTTATTTCCTATTTGTTCTGCAAGCTTGTTTTAAAATCTTGAATCTTGATTTAATCAGAGATGCTTAAAACCCCCCTTGGACATTTTTTCTTTTAGATACTAACATTGATTACTATCACTTCTCATTAAGTAACTGATAATTGGGGCTTTTCCTTTGTGAATCTCACATGTGAAGAAATATTAGAAGTGCATAACTCCATGCAAGGTTTTGTCAAATTCGTGTTTTATACTAATCATCCTATTCGCTCTCTCCTTTTTTTTTTTTTTTTGTTAAGGTAGGAAAAAAATTATTAATTATGCAAAACAAAGAGTACAAGAGGGGACATGGAATCCTCCAAAATCGAAACCTAGAACTACTAGCGAAGAGGTAAAACCCAAGAATCTACTGATACTAAAAATCATAGGCTCCCAATGATTGTACAACCAAATCCCAGCCATAAACAAATTTGAGAAAGAAAAATCATTAAAGCCTTTAACTTGAGAAATACATAAGGCAACCTAGTAGTCAATTCTGTCCCAAACTTTACTAGTCTGAACCTCTGCATGCTCAAAAAATTGAATGTTCCACCATCAAAGCATAAAACATGTACATTTAGATTTGGACATGGATTACTATCATTTCTCACTAAATAAGTCATAATTATGACTACTCTTTCTTGGATACGCATGTGGTGAAATATGAAAAGTGCATTACTCCTTTCACATGTGGTTTTGTCAATTCTCGGTTTCATACTAATCAGATATTTGACACTTAATTTGTGCAAGTTCAATAATAGGATCTCTGCTTTAAGTATAATCTATTATAAGATTTATCGAATTCTTTGCTTCTAAAACCACCCGAGCAATAATGATAGTCTTTCCTGTGTCACACGTTATTTGACTACTCAGTACATGACAACAATGACCCCTTTTGGGTTTCTGATTCTGCCTGTTATAAGATTTATTGAATTCTTTGCTTCTAAAGCACAGGTTTTTTTCTTCAACCTTATCCTTTTTTTCCGTGGGTTTTGTTAAGACCTGCCCCTTTTTTTCCTATAGTGTTTTTATTCTTTGATTTTCAAATAAAAATTCGTGTGGATTCTTTTGTTTATTAGATGTGAGTTTATGGTGCTGAAGTTTTTCCTTTGAGTGGTGGAATTGTTCTTCTTAGAACCCACCCACTGAAAAGCTAACTTTAAAAGGGGCAGGTAATTTCAATTTTTCCTTTCATGGTAACCAATCAACTGTCATTTTAGTTGTATAAGGAAAGATATGAAAAAACAGCCAAGAAACATCAATTTCAAGGGTTGATTATAATCATCGGGTTTTTTCATACAATTAATATTCCACCCTTAAAAGTTCATCAAAAACACATATATTTGGAAATGGGTATTCTACAGTTCTTTATAGTATATTTGAATCAAAACAAGAGCCATGTTAATGCTTATTGTAGTTTTTTATTTTTTATTTTTTTATTTTTATTTTTTATAGCATGCAATTGTATTTGTAAATGGGGACCCATATTATGGAGGAAAGGTCAGTATCGATGTTTTGGGCACCACATGACTAATGACTGATCAATCAAAATTATTATCAATCACAAATAGGATTAATTATATACCTCCTGTAACACTTTGCCCCCTAATCTTTAAAATGTAATTTCTGTAGGTTTTTGTAGAAAAATCAGGACTTAGATAGAAAGATCCCTAAATTATAGGAGTAGACATATTTATAGGAATTAATTACTGTTGTTTAGATTTTATATTCTTGGCATTACTGATGTATATAAAAGCCGAACATAATTATCAATCACAAATAGGATTAATTATATACCTCCTGTAACACTTTGCCCCCTAATCTTTAAAATGTAATTTCTGTAGGTTTTTGTAGAAAAATCAGGACTTAGATAGAAAGATCCCTAAATTATAGGAGTAGACATATTTATAGGAATTAATTACTGTTGTTTAGATTTTATATTCTTGGCATTACTGATGTATATAAAAGCCGAACATACCTAATGTAATCAATTAAGTTCCAATATTAAAAGTAGTGTTCTGGCGTGTTTCCTTCCTCGTATTTGTTTACATGGTATCAGAGCCAAACTAAATTAAGTGTGAGTTGAGGGAAACAATGGCCGATAATGGAACAAGCAGGGGTGATGGTTCGGAAGTCTCTTCGGGTTCCGTCCAACCAATCCCTAAAATTGTTCCCACTGCGATATCTGATACTTAGTCCCACACTTCCCTACAAATCATGACCCAAAAATTGAATGGGAAGAACTTTCTCAAATGGTCCCGTTTTGTGATGATGGTTGTCCGTGGAAGACAAGGGTATCTTGATGGAACTATTTCACAGCCAGCCCCTGATAATCCAAAGTACTCTGCTTGGGAATCACAGAACTCGATGGTCATGGCGTGGCTTATTCATTCTATGGAAGATCACATTGCTGATACCTATATTTTATTCCCGACGGCGAAACGCATTTGGGATGCTTTCTCTCTTGCTTACTCAGATCTGCAGAACTCTTCTCAAAGTTTGAATTGAGAACTCATGCTCGCAATCTCCGACAGGGGGAGAATGATGTTACTCAGTATTATACTGAGTTGACAAAACTCTGGCAGGAGTTGGATCTATTTATCACTCGATTGTGGAAAAGCACTGATGATGCCGTGATGTACAAGGAGATGGTGGACGCCGATCGCATCTATGATTTCCTGGCTGGCCTGAATCCAGAGCTTGATGATGTCCGCAGTCGCTTGATTGCATTGAAGCCATTGCCGAATATTGGCGAAATCTTTGCAGAAGTACGACGTGAAGAACATCGTAGGAGAGTGATGCTTGGCAATTTTTCGAAGATTGTCCAATCTGCCACCGACTCGTCTAGTTTGGTGACTCGTGGTTCGGACACTCGTACAGATGCGCGAGGCTCAAAAAAATGGTGCGATCATTGCAAAAAACCATACCACACTCGAGAGACATGAGCCACCGACTTGTCTAGTTTGGTGACTCGTGGTTCGGACACTCGTACAGATGCGCGAGGCTCGAAAAAATGGTGCGATCATTGCAAAAAACCATACCACACTCGAGAGACATGTTGGAAACTTCATGGTAAGCCTACCGATTGGACTCCAAATCGTGCTAAAGGACGTGATGGAAAAGGGATGCCGGTTTCATCCGACGTAGTGGCAGATAATCAACTTGGCACAGCCTTCTCAAAGGAGCAGTTAGATCAACTTTGAAAAATGTTTTCTGCAACACAGTCCACCTCTTTGACAGTCTAGCAAGGTACCTCCGTAAATTCCTTCGGTGGCCTGACTACAAAAACAGAACCTTGGATTATTGATTCCGGGGCAACCGATCATATGACAGGTTGTGAAAATTTGTTCATGTCTTATTCTCCAAGTCCTGGAAATCATCGTGTTAAGATTGCCAATGGTTCTTTTTCCGTTGTTACTGGAATTGGATCCATCAAACTTGGATCAAATATTGTTTTGCAATATTACATGTTCCCAACTTGTCTTGCAATTTGTTTTCCATTAGCAAGCTTACCCGTGATATGGATTGTATTGTGAAATTTTCTCCTTCTTCTTGTGTTTTTCAGGACCGGATTTCGGGGAAGAAGATTGGCAGTGCTAGGGAACTTGCTGGTCTCTATTACTTGGAGGATGATTTTTCTGTGCGTGGTTTGGTTCAAATGGTTGTTAGCACCTCTTCTACCTCTCGGCTTCAACATATGAAATTTTTGTTTCCATCCTTGTTTAAAAATGATGATTCATTTCAATGTGAAGTTTGTCAGTTGGCTAAACATACTCGTGTTCCTTTTTCACCTCAACCTTATCACGCATCTAAACTATTTGCCCTAATTCATAGTGATATTTGGGGACCATCCCACATTGAGACATTCACACGGAAAAAATGGTTCGTTACTTTTACTGATGATCATACTCGTGTTTGTTGGGTTTATCTTTTAATAGAAAAGTCCGAACTTGCGACTGTGTTTCAAAACTTCCACTCCATGATTCACACTCAGTTTAATGAAAGTATTCGTATGTTACGCACAGATAATGGTAGAGAATTTTTTAATATGTCCTGGGAGATTTTCTCTTAAAACATGGTATTATTCGTCAAAGTTCGTGTGTCGATAGTCCACAACAAAATGGTGTCTCAGAAAGAAAAAACCAACATTTGTTAGATGTTTCTCGTTCCCTTATGTTCACAGCAAATATACCAAAGACCTTTTGGGGTGATGCAGTTCTCATTGTTTGTTATTTGATTAACCGTGTTCCCTCTCGTGTGTTGAAATATCAAAACTCCTATTGACTGTTTCCATCAATTTTATCCTGACACAAGACCTTCTACTCCTCTTGAGTTTCGTGTCTTTGGATGCCTAGCGTTTGTTCATAATCTAGATCCCCATAGGAGCAAATTCGATCCTCGATCTCACAAATGTGTATTTGTTGGGTATTCCATCACTCAGAAAGGGTACAAGTGTTACTCGATGGAAAGGAGAAAATATTTTGTGTCAAAGATGTCACGTTCTTTGAAAATCAATTCTTTTTCCAGAAAAATTCTCTTCAGGGGGAGCACAACTATGAAGAAAACTTTTCTGAGGACAATTCAAAAAATCTGGATTTATGGGAGTATTTTTGGCATATTTCACCCCATTCAAACAAGCCTCCCGAGATATCCTCTTCGCCAACCTCAAAAAATTTGAACTCCCCACAAAATCCGTCTCTAGCCACACAAAATTTTCCAATCTCAGAAAATCACTCTCCACAAAATCCGCTAGCTGAACCACAAAATCCGCCAGCTGAATCTCAAAAACTCATGCCTAATTCGAACTCAAATTTTCCAGAGATATTCCGAGAGAATCTCCCTCAAATTCAAAATCCATCTCCACAAATCTCGACCTTAGAAAATCATCCAAATTCGATTGAAAATCTTTCCCCACAAACCTCTGATCCAAACTTTCGGATTGATACTCCACAAAATCAGGTTCTCACAGACAACCTAGAACAGAGCCAAGCTTCCCGTCCAGACAAATTGTTTGATCTAAAATATGCACGGAAATAAGGTTCGAAGGGTAATTACGATTTGTAGGCCCCACACTGCCCAAAATCCGACCTGAAATCAGGTATGAAAGATAAGTTTTCTGATCTCCATCTGCCTGTAGCTGTTAGAAGGGGTATTCGGTCTTGCACTAATCATCCAATATCAAGATTTGTAGCCTATAATCATTTGTCTAACTCTGTTCAAGCGCTTGGGTCCAATCTAGAAGATCAAGAAATTCCACAAACAGTGCAGGAGGCGTTGAACAAACCAGTATGGAAAAAGGCTATAATGGATGAGATGAAAGCATTGGAGAATAATGGTACGTGGGAAGTGGTACAAAAACCGAAGGGTAAGGAGCCTGTTGGCTGTAGATGGGTGTGTTTACCATTAAATACAAGGCTAATGGCTCGGTGGAAAGATTCAAGGCAAGGCTGGTCGCTAAAGGTTATACACAAACATATGGGGTGGACTATCAGGAGACATTCGATCCAGTAGCTAAGATGAACACTATTCGAGTTCTCCTTTCTCTTACAGTGAACCTTGAATGGCCTTTGCAACAATTAGATGTTAAAAACGCCTTTCTAAATGGCGACTTAGAAGAAGAAGTTTATATGGAGCTTCCTCCTGGTTTTGAGCGAGAAGGCAGCAATGGTAAAGTTTGTAGGCTTAAGAAGTCCTTATATGGACTTAAGCAGTCACCAAGAGCGTGGTTTGGGAGATTCGCAAAGGCAACACTTCCACAAGGATATCAACAAGCCCAGGCAGATCACACTTTATTCTATAAACGGAATAATGAGAAAATAACCATTCTCATAGTTTATGTGGACGATATAGTCTTGACAGGGAGCGATACAATGGAAATGGAAAGACTGAAGAAAGAATTGGCAGCAGAATTTGAAATGAAAGATCTAGGAAGTCTTAGGTACTTTCTCGGCAGGGAAGTTGCAAGGAATAAAACGGGGATCTCAGTGTCACAACGGAAATACATGTTAGATCTTTTGCGAGACATGGGAATGATGGGCTGCAAACCTGTGGAAACACCAGTTGACTTCAATAAAAAGCTAGATAATATTGGTAACAGTGAGCCGGTTGAGAAAGGAAGATACCAGCGTCTTGTTGGTCGACTTATCTACCTATCTCATACTCGGCCGGATATCGCTTTTGCAGTTAGCCGTGGTAGCCAATTCATGCATGCTCCAAATAGTGAACACTTCGACGCAGTCCTTAGAATACTTCGGTATCTCAAAGGTACTCCAGGAAGAGGACTTTTCTTCAGAAAATTTGGAGAAAGAAGTGTTGAAGCATACACCGATGCTGATTGGGCCAGGGCAATAGAGGACAGAAGATCAACCTCTGGTTACTGCACTTTTGTTTAGGGGAACCGAGTAACTTGGAGGAGTAAAAAATAGCCAGTTGTGGCTAGAAGCAGCGCTGAAGCCGAGTTGAGATCATTAGCTCACGGTATTTGTGAAGCTTTGTGGCTAAAGAATATGTTAAAGGAAATTGGTCCATTGAAGATTTATTGTGACAACAAGGCAGTGATCAATATTTCACATAATCCAGTGCATCACGACCGGACAAAACATGTGGATATCGACCGACACTTTATAAAGGAGAAAATAAAAGATGGCATCTGCGTGACATATGTTCCTTCTACAGAACAGACGGCTGACATCCTTACCAAGGGTCTTTAACATATTTGTTTGAGAAGTATGTAGGCAAGCTGAACATGTACAATTTGTACAGTCCAGCTTGAGGGAGAGTGTAGAAAAATTAGGACTTAGATAGAAAGATCCCTAAATTATAGGAGTAGACGTATTTATAGGAATTAGTTACTGTTGTTTAGATTTTATATTCTTGGCATTACTGATGTATATAAAAGCCGAACATACCTAATGTAATCAATTAAGTTCCAATATTAAAAGTAGTGTTCTGGCGTGTTTCCTTCCTCATATTTGTTTACAGTTTTAAGTGAAATTGACATTAAATTTGCTATTTTGAGGATATTTTGATAATATTATTGTTTAAAATTTAATTTGAATCTAAACTAATTTAAATATTCAAGAAAACCTCATAAATTTTAGTTTTGGTACATTTATTCTGTAACTAACCTGGTTACTATCATTTCTTTTTTAATATAAGCTGCAATTCTGGCTATTCTTTTGTGATTAATTGCATAACTCCACGGGTGGTATGTCTATTCTTTGTCTTATACTAATCCTATTCAGGCTTTGTTTATGATCGTTACTCATAATTGGTGTGAGCTTACTGATCGGATTAAGTATAATCAGTGATAAATGTCAAGGTAATACATATATGTTGTCATTGCTTGATATACATCAATGTAATACATATATGCTGTATGCAGTTTTAGTATAGGAATTCATTTATTCTAAATCTCATTTCTAAATATAGATAATTTGTATGTATATTTCATCAAACACGCACAACCTCATTCTGGCTGAATTTCCTAACGCTTACGTGTCTTAAGTTTCAGTGCTTTTCTTCTTTCATACAAGACAAGTTTCAAAGTGAAGAAACCCAACCCGCATATTAAATTATTGATTTGTCATTTCCTAGTTTTTCTAGAAGCAACCTACCATTCTATTCGACCCAAAAAAAAAAAAAGACTTCATTTGTTATAATTTTCTTTAGCGTCAAATTAAAAACCAAGTAAAAAAAGAAAGAAAAAGAAAATCAAAAACTTATTTTTGTGAAACACTTACTAATTTCCAAATTCTCTTCTTTAATTTAGTCCTTTTGTTCATTGATTCTTTTTTTTTTAATCAACTTTGTGAATTAAAAGAAAAAGAAAAAGCAAAATCAAAAGTGAAAGAACATACTTTGCTGAATTTCTTGCAGTTTCTTTTCTTTCTAATTTGAGCACCTTTCTAGTTTCAAAGCAACCAATCGCTTTTGATATTTTGTGCTTTTCTTTAGTTTTATTGTTATCAACCTTATTACTTTTGCTTCCACTTTCTGAATTCCCCGCAGAAAGAAAAGAAAAAATGTAATATAATACAGTTATTTTCTTGAAATTTATTTTTAGAGTCCTCTTTTAGTTCTCATTAAGCAAACAAATTGAAACGCTTCAAGGGAAAAAAAAAGAAGTTAGGTACATTCTCTTGCTCACTTACGTTACAATGTTTTTCATTTTTCTGTACATATTGTTGCTCTATTGATACTGTACATGCAATTTAATCTATATTTTTATGCTAATCGCTACATGATTAAGTGATATGTATAAGTATTGTTTTTTTGTTCACTATTTAGTTGAGTACATTGGATAAAATGTAATCTTGATTTTATGTTCTAAAACACATTGTTGTCAATGAATAGGACTTTATAATTTCATGTAGTTTAAATATTATCAATTTAATGTATAGCTTGGATGTTGATGTTTCTAATATATAATGATTTCATTAGAGTGGGGCTCACTTAAATACAAAATTCTATAAAGCAGGATATTTTCAAAAGGGTGAAAGAGTTAAAATCCTCTAAAGAAAAAAAAAAAAAAAAAAAAAAAAAAAAAACAGATAAAAGTGAGAGAAATTAGAAAAAAAAAAGTGTAGATGGTGTTGGGATTTGAGGAAAGGTATACTGGTAATGGGAATGTAAATGACGTTTTGAGAATAAGATAAAGAATTTGACAAGAGAATGTTACATGTAAATATGTCTTTTTACAGATAGGAACCTAAAGAAAGAACTAGTCATAAGTACCCGTGGGCATTAGAATCAGTACAAGGTCATAACAGAAAAATTATAGGTCTTCACAAAATTAACAACTTTCATGAATGGAGTTTTCCCAGATATGGTACAGAAGACTCGTTAGGGTTTATTATTTACATGTATCATCTAGAGACCCTTGCGTTGTTGTTTAGATGCTAGATCATTATATAATTTATAATGTTTTGAAGTTTAGGATGACTTGCCTGTTATGAATTACAACCACGGTGGCTCTGTTTATCAGTAGAATAGAGAGTAAGACTTCATGTTGTTTTATGTTATTATGGACTCTTCATATTCATGAAAACGTTCATTTTGAGCCCGTTACATTCTAATACATGGTTTTGATCATTTTTTTAATTAATTAGTATAATGTCGTTACATTCTAATACATGGTTTTGATCATTTTTTTTAATTAATTAGTATAATGTTTTTTTAGAAAGACCTCATTGAGGATTCTTCAACAGACTCTACATGGGCTAAATAAAAGTGGACCACTACTACGTTGTTTTATTGACTAATACTCATGTTGGGTTCTGCATTAAGTATTATTTGTTCATTGTAGGTACAATTTTGTTAGGGGGTCTTACGATGTTTCTAATGAAAGTTAACAACATTAACAATCCGCTTTCTAAGCTAAGGTATGTAAATATTTTCATGTCTGACTTTATTTCTACATATTAAATCTTTAAGATTAATATTTTATCTTTTTTTTATATGTTTGTTCAAATCGTGTTAAAATTATACCTTGATAAATAGTTTTTTTGTTTATTTCTTTCATCATCTTATCTTAGGTTCAAGTTTATTTTATTTTTTTATAACCAGAATTGTTCATTACTTTTTAGTATAATATATTTACACTCAAGAGCATGACATATTGTTTTTTATCGTTAAGTATTATCCTCTATTAAAGAGCAAACAAACATGACTTGGATTTAAAAGAGAAGCTACGTGACACAAAATTGTACTCTATAAGTTCTACAAATTATACATTTGGTCATCTTTCATTTTACCGTTAGAAGATTGAAGGTGAATCAATTTTTCTACTTGTTTTCTTGCTTTTCCATTTTTCTACTTCTCGGGTTTTTTTGTTTGTTTGTTTGTTTGTTCATGTGTTGTCCTATATTCTTTATTAAAATGTTGTTGCTTTTGTATCAACAAAACAAAGTAATGTTACTATAATAGCTTTGTCTTCCGTGTATTCACATTGAATTGGCATATTTTTTTGATCTTGTACTGTGATAATTGTTTATTTGCTCATAAACAAGCCCATGAATGTGCGAAGACTAGAAAATTTAGTCGAATAAGTTATTCCTGTTAAACCAGCTCTGTTATTGTTTCTTCGATGGGTTTGCTTCACCAGGTATGTTTTTTGTAGTTCTATACAGAGTATAAGTTATTCCTGTTAAAGCAGCTCTTTTGTTGTTTCTTCGATGGGTTTGCTTCACCAGGTATGTTTTTTGTAGTTCTATACAGGGTACTTTTGAATTCCACATTTGATTAAATGATAAGCGCACTTTTGAATTCCTTGAGAACATTCGATTACTTTACTGTTTTTTGAATTACTAGTCCTCTTTGCTCTAAGTTTTCTGCATCTTTTACTGGGGTTAGTAGTGTTCTCATTATCATTTCTGTAATTGACGTCTTCTCATGGTTGTGTTTGATGTTATCCCCGTGCGCCGTTCTGTTTCGATAGCGAATTTGGAATGAAAATTGTACCTCCAACGAGGATTTTGAAGATGTTTCCTGAACTATTTGACCATCACTATCAAAATGTTCATGCATCTTCTAAAGGACCTACGCTTGAGCTTTGTTATTGGATTGGAAAAGACCCAGTAAAATCAATATTGTTCAAAAAGATGCGAAATGCAATTGATGAGGAGCCTGGTTTTTATATATCTATTTATTATTTATCTTATATTTACATTTTACAACGGGAAGTAGAAACTTAATTTCCCCTATTTATTTTTTCTACTTTGTAAAAACAAAGAAGAATTGGAGGCTGAGTTTGTTAATGTAACAGGGACAGCTAGGCCATCTCACAAAATAAGGTGGAAATGTTCTTAATTAGATTAACTAGCTAGGCCATCTCACTATTCTTGTTGGTTTCAATTTCACTGTCAAAGTCTTCGTTAACTTATTTTGTCTTTCGGTGTTTTGTTTCCTTTCCTTTCTTTTTTCCTTTCTTTACCTTGCCTCTCAAATGTCTTAGCTTTCTTCTTAGCTTTGGTCTGGAGCTTCGTGACTTGCAGGTTGTTTTTTTAACCCCCTTTTTTCCTCTCTTTGATTGTTGTTATTCCTCTTGGGCCACCTTTTGGTCTCCATTTTTGTTTTGTTCTGGGCATTGATTGAATATGAAGAGTTTATGACTTGTTTGGTTCACGCGTTCAAGTAGTGATATTGATTCTTAATTCAAATTTTGTGAGAGCTATTGGTGGGAGTTTTTTCGTTTCAAATTTTTTGTGAGAAAAAAGTACTGTAAGTTAATTAAAATCATGGTTTTAGACGCGTGAAACAAACGAACCCTTAGTTTTTTGGGCGTGGAGTTTCTTCAGTTGATCTTCTCCAATAGTTGCTTCAAACCTTGTTGCTTATTGTGTTGCTCAGGTATGATAATTTCACACTTATCTAGCATTTATGCTGCCCCCTTAGTTTTACTTGCCGATATCTTATTTTTATTATGAATTCTAAGGCAAAATTTAACTAAAATATGTTTATCAATTTTTAGGCCCAACGAGATCTTTAACTTTCACTTTCAAGGTTCATATTATTCATAGTTCATGCAGGCTTGTGACGAAGTAACATTGTTGAACAACTTCTCGCATATTTTCCAATATGTTTTCTTAGTTATTATTGGTCCGGTAGATTTTTTTTTTATTCACCTTGCATATCAAAGTATAATGGTCTCTCTCTGTCTTTTTGAGAGCATAAATGTTTTGTGTCTTATTTCTCAATGAAAAAGTGAATATTACAGTGCTATGTAAGCTACATTAGGACCGGCTTAAGAAGGAAAGAAATTCCTAGAATCCATTAGGCGTGCATGTTGTCAGGCTAAATTATAATACGCGGATCCTTTGGTTGTTTGGGTTCAGAAGCTAAAAATTGAACAAATGCACTCTTTCATTCTATCTTTAAATGAAAATTTTTCATGTGTTCCACTCATTTTTCAACTTAAGAAAATTTTGGATGGTTATTGTGCTCATATTTAAAACTTTCATTGTATCTTATAGGCATGGAACTGAGAGTGATCACAAGTACGTGGTTGAAAAGTTTTTTCTACAGCTTCACTTTACTTGGATGTCCAATCTCTCCCACTAGAGCAAATCGTCATTTTGCCTGAAAGGATTTTCATTCCCCTCACTTTTCTTTATTTCAAGTTGCAATGACCTGAAATTATCATTGCTGTAGGTTGTAAATTTTATGTGCATCTTCCTCATGTCACCCTTCGTGCACCTAAACAATAGATAATATATGATTACTTATATTGATCTTGAGGATTTAAAACTCTGGATGAATTGTTTTCAATCTTAGTACTTGATTCTTTTTAGATATACATATCGTTTTGCTACATCCATAGCTAGAGAAGGAGAGACAATGACATCTGTTGTATAGCTATTTTTTCCTAGGTAAGCCGTAGATAGAAGGGAACACGATCGTGTGAAGCACGTAGACCCAATAAGTTGTAAATGTAAAATTTTTAAAATGCTAAAGTTGAGTTCATTTTATCGGGATTCTATCTAAATTCTAAAATGTTAAATGGACTTTATGATTAGCACGGTATTAAGATACCAAGTCATGTTATTGAAAGGTTTTGCAGGACCGAGAATTATAAAGATATCCAACATTTTACCTTTGTACGTGTAATATAGCCTTGACTTCAGTTTTTATTGTTTTTCTTATGGGACGCTTATCATTCAATTATTGATGATCGTGAAATTATGGTTGATTATAACAGACAGCGGTTGATGCCAAGCTGAATTGCATAAACGTTAGGTCAGTTGGTATTCTCATTTTTAAAAAATATACTAATACATAGAACGATTTTGTTTTGATTTTTGTTATGTTTTGACTGGAGGGAGTCTTGGTCGTGAGCATCATTCAATTATTGATGATTGTGAAATTATGGTTGATTATAACAGACAGCGGTTGATGCCAAGCTGAATTGCATAAAGGTTAGGTCAGTTGGTATTCTCATTTTTAAAAAATATACTAATACATAGAACGATTTTGTTTTGATTTTTGTTATGTTTTGACTGGAGGGAGTCTTGGTCGTGAGAAAAAATATGGCAACTTCATTTTGGCGGACGATATACCATTTCGGGCTCCCTTGTATGCATGACTTCAATCTCATGTGTACATTTTACTCAATCTTCTCTCCAAATAATTTGAGTATTAGAATGGGAAAAATCTACAGCAGGAAAAAAAAAAAAAAAAACCTTAAGGAATATTGAAAGCTACCACTTTGTTACTAGCCAAGATAGCATTAGAAGTACTTTAGGCGGGACAATCAGGTAACCTTTAACTTGTATGGTTCGAAAGTTCTTTTATTTTACTTTTAGGCTGAGTTTCTTGAGAGCCTCGTTAAATTAATCGTTTTAACCAGGAATTTAGGATTGGTTCCTGTGGTTGAGAGAAAACTATCTTGTATTAATTGAGCCAAAAACATGGCTATATTTACACAAGAATACACGGTATACAGGCTATTATTACAGCTGTGATTACAACAGAAAAAGGAAACAAATCACCTATTCAAAACAGGAAACTAATTACACATTAAACCTAGGAAGTCAACTATCTACTTTCCTAAAACATATCCGGATTCTTTCCTATTCTCCAACACTCCCCCTCAAGCTGGAGAATATACATCTTTCATTCCCAGCTTGGAAATAATTCCTTGTGTTATCTAGGCCCTTGGTTAGTACATTTGCGAGTTGACTTTTGGTCGAGATATATGGAGTACAAATCAGTCCCTTGGTGAGTAATTACTTGGAATGCTGTACTATCCAGGCCCTTGGTGAGTACATCTGCGAGTTGACTTTTGGTCGAGATATGTGGAATACAAATCAGTCCACTATCTAACTTCTCCTTTATAAAATTCCTATCTACCTCAACATGCTTCATTCTGTC
>NW_010360563.1:19803-31470 GCF_000414095.1 Morus notabilis
CCAGCCTCTGGTACATTTCCCTATCTACTGCTGGACTTTCACTTGCTTCGCCAAGTTTGTGATTTACGTCGATCGGTGTGGATGCTGGTTTACTTACCAACTTTCCCCTCTCCTTCAAGAGATCTGTGATGTACTTCTGCAGTGAAATAAGGATCCCTTCATTGGAGTGAGCTACTTCAATCCCTAAGAAATACTTCGGTCTACCAAGTTCCTTCATCTCAAATTCCTTGGCTAGACACTTTCTCAAGGCTTCTTTTTCCTTCTCATCATTCCCAGTCATAATTATGTCATCAACATAGACCAAGAGAGCTGTTACTCGCCCTGAATTTGAGTGCTTGATGAAGAGTGTATGGTCTCCCCGACTGTCTGTATCCGGTGGCCAACATTACTTTTGAGAATCTTCCAAACCAGGCTCTAGGAGATTACTTGAGACCATATAATTCCTTCTTCCCACCTGCACACCTTGTTGTCTCTCGTATTCCCTTTGAATCCTAGAGGAATCTCCATGTATATCTCCTTTTAACTCACCATGGAGAAAAGCATTTTTTACAGATCTGTGACGTACTTCTGCAGTGAAATAAGGATCCCTTCATTGGAGTGAGCTACTTCAAACCCTAAGAAATACTTCGGTCTACCAAGTTCCTTCATCTCAAATTCCTTGGCTAGACACTTTCTCAAGGCTTCTTTTTCCTTCTCATCATTCCCAGTCATAATTATGTCATCAACATAGACCAAAAGAGCTGTTACTCGCCCTGAATCTGAGTGCTTGATGAAGAGTGTATGGTCTCCCCAACTGTCTGTATCCGGTGGCCAACATTACTTTTGAGAATCTTCCAAACCAGGCTCTAGGAGATTACTTGAGACCATATAATTCCTTCTTCCACCTGCACACCTTGTTGTCTCTCGTATTCCCTTTGAATCCTAGAGGAATCTCCATGTATATCTCCTTTTAACTCACCATGGAGAAAAGCATTTTTTACATCAAACTAATCCAAATAGCAGTTGAAGTTGACAGCTAGTGACAACAAGATTCTAATGGTATTCATTTTAGCCACTGGGGCAAATGTCTCCTGATAATCAACACCATAAGTTTGTGTGTATCCCTTTGCCACAAGTTTGGCTTTGTATCTTTTGAGTGAACTATTTGACTTGTACTTCACTATATACACCCATTTGCATCCCACGACTTTCTATCCCTTTGCCACAAGTTTGGCTTTGTATCTTTTGAGTGAACCATTTGACTTGTACTTCACTATATACACCCATTTGCATCCCACGACTTTCTTCCTTGGTGGCAGATCAACAACCTCCCATGTATTATTCTTCTCAAGTGCCTACAGTTCTTCTCTCATAGCAACTTTCCATTTCGCATTAGATAACGCCTCAGAAATAGTATTAGGAGTATGAATAGTATTTAACTTGACCAAGAAATTTTTATGTGAAGGTGAAAATCTTTCAAGTGACACAAATTTTGCTAGAGGATACAAAGGATGTTTAGAGCATTCCCTTGTACCTTTCCTACCAGCAATGGGAAGGTGAGTCATTGGATATCTGAGAAGAAGTAATGTTTGGAACTGTACTTACCTCAATTTCAGGAGTGGGTTGTGATTCTTGGACTTGTTTTGGAGTAGGATCCGGATCTATACGCCTAGAGTAAACCTGATCAAACCTAAATGTGTCATGGAGTGTTTTATTTCCTGTCACTAGTGGAGGAGTTGGATCTGTTTGAAATGGCTCAGGCTCTGTTTGGGATGACCCGGGTGGCTCGGCTATTGGCTCGACTGACTTAAGATGTTCAGGTTGAGAGTGAGGCAAGGAAGCAGGAGGCGATATTGTCGAAGAGGATAGGTCGAGCAGAAATGTGTACCTATCCTATCTTAGATGGCAATGACTCCCCCTTAAGATAAGGTTGGGTGAAATATGGTTTGTGTTCCTCAAACGTAACATTAGCAGAGATGAAGGTTTTTCTAGTAGGTGGATTATAACATTTGTACCCCTTCTGGGTTGAAGAATATCCCACAAAAACACACTTGATGGCTCTTGGGTCTAATTTTCCCCTGTTGTGGCTATGAATGTGAACAAATGCAATGCATCTAAAAATCCTAGGAATGGGGTTATTTGTAATTCTGAGATCATGATAGAACTTAGAAAGAATTTCCAATGGTTCTTTTAAACCCTAAAACTCTCAAGGGCAGTCGGTTGATCATGTATGCAGTTGTGAGAACAGCTTCCCCCCAATAGTTTTTTGGAACATTTTGCTGCAAAAGAAGGGCTCGAGTGGTTGCTAACAAGTGACCATTTTTTCTTTCTGCAACACCATTTTGTTCAGGGGTATTAGTACGTGAAGATTGAACAATGCCTTCTTTTTGAAAGTATGGAGACAAGGTTTGATTGAAATAATCTCTGGCATTATCTGACCTAAATCTTTTAATTTTAACCCCAAATTGGTTCTGAATCATGTTATGAAAATTTGGAAGAACACTGCTAACATCAGATTTTGATTTAAGGAGAAAGATCTAAGAAACCCTAGCTTAATTATCAATAAACGAAACAAACCATCGTGAGCCAGAAACATTTGGTATTGTGGACGGTCCCTAAATATCACTGAATTAAATAAAACAAAATAGAACATTTTTCATTTCTGATTGGAAAAGGTACACGTTTATGTTTTGCAAGTTCACAAACTTCACAATAAAAGTGTTCATTCCTTAACTCTTTAAACAAAGATGGAAACATAGTTTTTAGGATCCCAATAGATGGATGTCCTAGTCCAAAATGATAGAGCCATATTGTATCTTTATTGGATGGTGACAAAAAAGACAGAGAAAAATTTTTCTTAACATTATTAGATTTGCCTAATTCCTCTAGATAGTATAGTCCGCCTCTCTCCTTAGCAAGTCCAATCCTCTTCCCCAAAACCTGGTCTTAAAATAGACAATAAGAAGGATGAAAAAGTACATTACACTTCATGTCATGGGTAAGTTTATGTATGGGTATTAGGTTGGTGGAAAGTTTAGGGACATGAAGCACGTTTTTTAGAATGAGAGATGGAGAGACATGGATATCCCCCAGACCAGCTACGGTGAAAAGAGAACCATCTGCGACGGCTTTTTTTCTTTTGCTTGGATAGGGAATATAAGTGCTGAAACTTAGTGAAGAATGAGTCATGTGTTCAGTGGCTCTTGAGTCGATAATCCATAAATTCTTGATACTATTATCTGAGACAGTTAATCTTTGAGAAACAGAAAACTTACTAAAGATTTTTCAGAGGTAGAAGATGAAGAAGAAATCAGACATGAGAGAGAAAAAACTGCTCTGAATATTTTTCTTATTCACACACTTTCTTTGTACAGCAACACCCTATTTATAGGGTTAGGACTTAGACAATATTCCTTTTTATAATCTAGACAATAAAAGGAAATAACTACTACATAAGGAAAAAACTAGAAAAGTAGACAACTAAGAAATCAGCCTAGGAAATCAGGAAACTAGGAAATCAATCACCTAATTTCCCAAATCCATATTTATAGTATGTACAGGTTGGCAAATCAATTAGCCAACTATTCCCTAATTACCGAGAGCTAGAAAAACACACTAAGAAATTCTACACTCCCCCTCAAGCTGGGTGATAGATATCAATCATTCCCAGTTTGTATCTTAGCTCTTCAAATGTAGTTCGAGGTAATGCTTTGGTATCGAGATCTGTTGGTTGTTGACAGGTTGATGTATATAGGAGATCCACAATCTTCCCATCTACTTTTTCTTTGATGAAATGACGATCAATCTCCACGTGTTTGGTTTTGTCATGATGCACTGGATCTTTGGCAATTCATATGGCAGATTGATTATCACAACACATGTTGATGGCTTCAGTGGTTGTGAATCTTAATTCATTGAGTAGCCTTTTTAACCACATTCCTTCACAAATTCCATGAGCCATGGCCCTGAATTCAGCTTCTGCACTGCTTCGAGTGACAATAGACTGTTTCTTACATTGCAAAGTCACGAGATTTCCCCACACGAATGTACAGTACCCAGTGGTACACCTGCGATCCACTATAGAACCTGCCCAATCAGCATCTGCAAAAAACTTTGATCTTCCTGTTAGGATTTTTTCTGAAGTATAATTCTTTTCCTAGATCTTAAGATACCCGAGTATTCGATAGATAGCTTCCATGTGTTCTTCAATGGGACTATTCATGAATTGACTTACAATGCTCACTGGAAAACCAATATTTGGTCTAGTGTGGGATAAATAAACGAGTTTTTCCACTAGTCTCTGATATCAGCCTTTGTCCACCGGTGCATTATCTTCCTTGATCCTGAGCATTACTGTGGAGGCCATGAGAGTCTGCCGGTTTACATTCCATCATCCTAGTTTCCTTGAGCAGATCAAGAACATACTTCCTCTGAGACACTAAAATGCCTTTCTTTGTCCTGGCTTCTTCCATTCCTAGGAAATATTTGAGATTTCTTAGGTCTTTGATTTCAAATTCCTTGGCTAGGAATTTCTTGAGTTTCTCCATTTCAACTGTGAAATTGCCTGTAGAATAATATCGTCTACATACACAATTAGAATGACTATTTTACCAATGGGGAATTGCTTGGCAAAGAGAGTATGATCTGCTTGACATTGAGTGTACCCATTCTCCTTTAGAACTTTAGAAAGCTTGTCAAACCAGGCACGAGGGGACTGCTTCAATCCATATATAGATTTCTTTAGTTTGCAGACTCTATTGGATGCAGTAGGAGATTCAATCCCAGGAAGAATGTCCATATAGACATCTTCGACGAGATCACCGTTGAGAAATGCATTCTTGACCTCTAATTGGTGGAGAGGCCAATCCAAGTTGGTTGCCAGAAAAAGAAGAACACGAATTGTGTTGAGCTTCGCCATAGGTGCAAAGGTTTACTGATAGTCAATCCCGTAAGTTTAAGTGAATCACTTTGCCAAAAGTCGGGCTTTGAATCTTTCCACACTTCCATCTGCTTTATACTTGACTGTAAAGATCCACTTACACCCAATCGTCCATTTTCTTGGTGGTAGTTCTGTGAGTTCCCATGTCTTGTTTTTCTCTAAAGTGTTGATTTCTTCAAGGATAGATGCTTTCCATTCAGGTACCTGAATAGCTTCATGAACATAGTTGGGTACCTGTTTGTATCTGATCAAGAGTGCTGATGAAAGCCTTATAACTTGGTGAGAGATGCTTGTAGGAAACAAAGTTGCAGATAGGGTGATTTGTGCAAGACCTTACACCCTTCCTCAAAGCAATTAGTAAATCCAAGTCATTAGAAGGCATGTTAGGAAGCAGTTCAGTAATAAGAGGTTCAGAGATACTTGGCGGTTCAGTAATTGGAGATTCAGAGGTGTTACCTTGATCACTGTTGAGGTGACCTGTACTCGGGTTGGACTCATGGACTGGCTCAAGATATGTTCGGTTCTCCATTCCCTTTTGAGTTCTTCCCCTCTTAGAGTAAACATGAAGATCATTGTTTGGGGCATGAGAATCATTTAGAGTACCATTCTGAGTTTGTGTTTGAGACATTGATTCACTCTCGGGAATTTAAGGAGGATTTATTGGAGATTGTGTTTGAGACGTTGACTAACTCTCGAGAATTTGATGAGGAATTTGAGATTTAGATGAAGAGAATGGTTGAGTGGGAATACTATCCCAAAGTTGATATTCATCTATGTTCTCCCCCTGAATGACAGCTTTGGGATAATATGGAGTTTGTTCAAAAAAGGTGACGTCCATAGTATTGTAGAAGCGCCTTGTAATAGGGGAAAAACATTTATATCCTTTCTGATTGGGTGAATATCCTAAGAATATGCATTTGATAGAGCTGCTTTCTACAGCCTTATCATTTCCTCTAGATGGGACTGTAAAGCCTCAGCTTTCCCCAGGTTGTCGCTGGCGCCAGTGTTCTCATGTTGGTTTCTAGTCCAGTGACTTCCCGTGAATCTCCCAGCATGTGTCCTTGGTGTGTCCATTACGTTTGCAGTTATCACACCACAGTCTGTCATTCCTCCTCTGATTTCTGCTCTCTCCACTGGAACTAGGATTTTTGCTAACAACCAACGCTGACTCTTGGTGTGGTGGTTCTATAATAGGCTAAGAATTACTTTTCTTTACGGCCAAGCATCACTCTTTGTCATGCTTCTTCACGTCTCACTTCTGCAAAGGCCTCGTTAATTTCCGGGAATGGTTTGAAACCAAGTACATGTCCACAAACTTCATCGAGTTCCTTGTTGAGTCCGAGTAGGAAATCAAAAACTCGTTCTTTGTCAAGCATCTTTTTGAATTTTGCACTATCGGTGGAGCAGCTCCAATTGAAATCCTAGGACAAATCCAATTCCTATCACAATACTTGTAATTCATTATAGTATTCGGTTACAATGAGATTACCTTGCCTTTTTTCTCTTAAGGCTAATTTTAGTTCAAAAATTTGGGCTGAATTCCCAAGATCCAAATACATCTCCACCATCTCCCAAATTGCATTCATCGTCTTGTAGTAAAGGTAGACACGGCTGATTGCAAGTTCCATTGAGTTTAACAGCCACCCCTTCACCATTGAGTCCTCCAACTTCCATTTCTTGTATGCAGGTGTCCTGATTTCAGGTGGTGTTGCTTCTCCTGTCAAGTAGTCTAGCCGCCCTTTTCTATCAATAACAAGGACGACCGATCGGGACCATTGGACATAGTTTGCTCCGTTTAGTTTGAGCTGCGTGATCTACAGTGAGTGACTATAGCTGACATTGATGATTTGTTGTGATCCTCCTTGGGAGTTCTGAGCTGTTTGCGAGATGTGCTCATTGGTGGCTTCGGAGGCAGCTTCACGAGGAGTCCTTATCATGGTAATTTTCACCATCGGGAATAAGAAACTATTCATGCTCTAATACCATAAAGGTTTTTCAGAGAAATGATGAAATCTTTATTTTATATGACACCCTTTACAACTATTCTTTCTTTTTAAATAGAGAAGAACAAAAGACCACAATCACTCAAGGAAAAAAATCCCGGTGATTTCTTTCCTAAAATAAGAAAATCACAATCAATCAAAGAAAGTAACCAGATTTCTTTCCAATGACTCGGTTTTCTCCACACCCCTCTGCGAGTATGTTTGTCAAATGGCGTCCCAAATCTCCTTTGCCGTGGATAAGAACATGACAGTGTCACTGATTTTTGGATTCACGGAATTCCATAACTAGGACATAATTATAGAGTCTGCTTCATCGATGCTCCAAAACTCGGGTCATCCTTCTTTGGTCGTGTCCCGAGAAGATGACTTAGCTTTCCTTTCCCTTTCAAATAGGTTCGCACAAACTGAGACCACTTTAAGTAGTTTCTCCTGTTCAACCTATACGCTGCCTGCATATTTTGGAGATCTCCAGACGTTTGTTGCATTGTAGTTTCCTCAGATTGTGCAACAGTTTTGGAAGATGTAACCTCAGACATGTTGTTCAGGCTAAGGGAAGAATTGAAGGCTGGAAATAACAAAAGTCTCTGAAAAAATGGCTGGCGAAAAATGAGAGCAGAGAATGTTTTTATCTCTTATGAATAAGAACATATACAACCCTTATTTATACAACATTAGGATCGGCTAAAGAAGGAAAAACTTCCTAGAATCCTATCTACCATAATGATCCTGATAATTTGCCTAAATTACTATAACTCAAACTATAATACAATCAATTACAACCAATCAGAATCATCAATTACAATCAATCATTATAATTCCAAATCAGTCATTCCGGGATTCCTATAATCAGTCTGGGATTTCTACAAAAAAACAAATGGCAATAGGCAGCAAATTGGTAGGAATTTCTGGCAATGAAGGTCGGAAATAACAAGGGCTATGAAGGCCGAAAACTTTCCCAGATTCTATGGCTCTGATACCATGTGGTTTTGAGAGAAAACTATCTTCTATTAGTTGAGCCAAAAACATGGCTATATATACAAGAATACACGGTATATACAGGCTGTTATTACTGCTGTGATTACAGCAGAAAAAGGAAAAAATCACCTATTCAAAACAGGAAACTAATTACACATTAAACCTAGGAAGTCAACTATCTACTTTCCTAAAACATATCCGGATTCTTTCCTATTCTCCAACATTCTGGTTAAGTGATGATGGAAAATTTTAGTTATTCTGATATGAGAGAGATTAATAGAAGGGAATTGATTTCATTTTTTCAGTAATTACATTTATAATGACAAGAAAAGGCAGTAAATACTATTGGATTGACATTGCCCTTCTTGTGGTCACATTAATTCTTTTATAGTGGTACAATTGCTTTGCATCGCCAGAATTCCTCAGAGCTTGACCAAAGACTTTAAAAATCCGACGCATTCTTTTGATATAAGTGAACTATCAATATTTGATTGTAATTGGCATTGGACTTGTTTTTGGATTCCTTAGGGCCATCTTTAGTTTCCTTTTTTAGCTTTATAATGAAATTTGTTTTGAATTTCCCAATTATGAGAATCGAGCAAATGAACCTAGTGAAATATGGAGGAAGATCAATGGCATCTTTGTTGTTGGTCCTAAGCTCTCCTTCACAAGTGAGGCAATATCGTCCATACGAGAAAAGGAAAGGGCAACCCATGGTTTTGGTTATGTTGCAGTGTTTCTTTCGTAAAAAATTTAAATTTCAAAAGTGATAATCAAAAATCCTGGCAGGCCCATAATTTTTGAAGTTGAATTTGGAAGATTTTCTATATCTTGTTTGTTGGCAATCTTATGTTGTTTGTGTCGGATTGTACAGTTGTCAAGGGAGTGTCAGATTGTATAGTTATCAATTAGCATGTATATATTTAGGAAAGTTAGGATTTTTAGATTTTTTGTTGATCCCATGAATTATGGGATTTGTAACGTTAGCATCAATTTCCTAATTTTAGGCAATCAGTTTAGTTTCCTTTTTTTTGCTTCCTAGAATAGTCTATATATTGCTGTAACCTACAACTACAATTGAATGAGAAAAACCTTATTCTCAATCTCTTTTCTACGTTAGTTTGTATACTTATCTTTAGTTGATTCTGGATTGGGAATTTTTGATCTTGATGTTTTATCTTTGTGAATGTCATATTAAAATAATTGTTTATTGTTGTGCCGACCATTTCAAGTTGGAATAGAAAAGTTTTTGATTTTGTGGCTTGTAAAAAAGGGTAAATTCCAGAGGTTTGATGTTGGACGTGCATTTAGTAAATTTTTTATTATTGTTCAGCGTACGGACTTTTGGCTGGTGTTAGATGACATGCTTCATTGAGATGCGGAAGTTGATTTTTTGGCCTTTGATATCAGTGATTGTTTTGTCAAGAACACGAAATATGCTCGCAGTAATTTCCACTTGATGTGTTACTAGTTATATGTGATGTAGAAAGGATAATTTGCTTTGACTTGGTGTCACTATTAAAGTAGTGCATGTGCCTCGTAATTTTATGTATTTATAATTTACTTGATGTTGTATTTTTGCTTCCGTAATAGTACTTATCATGGTGACTTTTATAGACTCTGTATGGTTTATTATGTACTTGCATTATTTAAGAGAGGCTTGTGTTACTGTTAGATGCTTTTTCTTTTTATTATTCAAATTTTTTAGAATTTAGGATGACCTTTTATGAATTGCAACTATTTTGGCTCTGTTTATCAGTAGAACAAAGAGTAAGTGTTGCTTTATGTCGTTATGGCCTCTTGATATTCAAGAGAAAGTTCATTCTGAGTAGGTTACATTCTAATAGATGGTTTGTATCTTTTTTTTAAATTATTTTAATGTTTCTTGAAAAGATCTCGTCAAGGCATTCTTCAACTGACTCTACATGAGCTAAATAAAAAGTGGTTCACTATATTATTTTATTAGATAACACTCTTGCTAGGTTCTGAATCAAGTATTACTTATGAATCAAGTATTACTTATTTATTGTAGGTACAATTTTGTTAGGGGGTCTGTCACGCCCTCAAACACGTATAGACTTATTTAAAAATTTAAACCTGTTTAAGAAAGTGATTAACAAATAACAGTGTAAAATTTTAAATTTCAAATCCAAAATATCCTGGTATTTTCAAACAAGCCCTACTAATTATGAGAAATTTAGTTTCAAGAAAAGTTGTGGAATTTTCAACCAAACCAGTTCAAAACCTCGCCTATGGTATCATGTCAGGAATTCTCACAGGTTTAGCATACATGAATATAAACAAAAATAAATGTTGACATCAACAACAAACTAGCAATATTTGAGTTTACAATCTATAATTTAGTACATGCCTTGAGATAAAGGGAAAGAAAAATGTAAATCTTCACTTCTCGAAGACGGGTTAACCTCACCGGTAGTAGCTACCTCTACTCCTCGCGTCGAAGATGGGTTAACCTCACCGGTAGTAGCTACCTATTCTGCGTTACTCCTCGCGTCGCCTAGAGGGATTTAATATATTTAAAACAAGAAAAGTGAGCGGAAGGCCCAGTAGGATAAAATTTTATAAAACGTTGTAAATAAAGGTACTCACAGTCTGAAGATATACACCCCGAACCGATCATCCTTTTTAGAAAAAGGAAATACTCACATAGTAGTAGTAAAATATCTGTATAATGAAAATATGTAGAGCCATAACACCACTGAGCAAGAAGTGGACCGTACGAGTTTCGGGACCTGCCCCCAAGAATACGATTCCCATATCCTGATCTTTGTGGCCACCATGTGTTATATCATTTCTTAAAATATTTCATTTTAAGAAATAATACTCTTTAAAATCTCATTTCTAAAATCATTGGAAAACTTAATAGCATTATTTATGCTATTTCCTTTATAATCATTTTCTTTCAACATGTTTTGTTCTAAAACATTTTCATTGGCCCAAAACCATTTAAAGTGAGGCTCACAAGGATATAGACAAGAATATCCTACCTCTCGGATATCAAACTTGTGGCTATCTTCACGTAGCCCTAGCTCCACTTGCCTTTAAAGCTCCAATTCAAATTGTGCCACTAACTTCGTCATCAAAATCAATGATTTAGAGTTTAATCTTTTCCCACTAAACATTCTTGTTTAATTATATACAATTGTATCATATTAGTGTGCCTCAACTTAAAATCAAAGTTTATAAACGATTCTTAATTCAAATCATGATTCTTTGGGATTGACGCATTTCTGGATTGTTCTTTTAAAATATTGACACTTGTCCATTTTTTTTCCTTTTTCTTTTTCTTTTTCTTTTTCTTTTCTTTTTCTTTCCTCTTTCCTTTTTCCTTTCCTTTCTCTTTCTTTTCCCGTGCACTCTCTCTCCTTCACTCTCACTCTCCCGTGCTCTCTCTCTCTCTCTCATTTAGTCCCAAATCAAACGGATCTTGAACCAAGTAAAGACTTAAAGAAGTTTTCAACGTCAAGAGAAGGATTCGAGGTAAGATTACTGAAAGAACCTCTCTTGAATCTCAAGTTTCTGGATTTCAAAACCTATTTTTGGTTCAAACTGGATTTTGATGATTTTTGAGTAAAACTAGAGTAGAAATTGGAGATCTTTGGTTCTTTGGACTTGTTTTAGGACCTAGAAACCAGATCTAGTGGTTTCCCTTTGAAAAATCTCGATTTGGGACTGGATTTGCAGGTTTTGGATTGATTTCCGCGAGCTTCTCTCGCGCAGCTGATTCCACCGGTCGACCAGTGTGGTCAA
>NW_010360563.1:34604-45620 GCF_000414095.1 Morus notabilis
GAAAATTGAAGGAGAAGAAGAAAACCCTACCTTGAATCCTTGCCCAAACAACCTCTTTTCCTCCCGGAATTGCTGCAGCCCTCTTTCCAAAACCAAATTGCTGCAAAAGAGTAATGTCCACCATTGAGAAGGCTTGATTGTGCTTGTCCTTATACTCCTTAGGTAGGTTACAAGATTCGGAGACCAAAAATATAGAAGAACTTCACTTTGAGCTCAAATTTGCATGTTAAAAGTTGGGCCTATGAAGGAATCCGAAAATGGGGTTTTGAGGGAAGCTCAAGGTTCAACTTTTCTAAAACCAAATTAGGTTGTAACGTTAAAATCCACAGAATTCAGCCACCAAACGAAGGAAAACATCAAGGCAAAAATCAAATTTTCGGATTAGAAAAGGAAATAAGAGAATACCCTACAAGAAATCTCTTAGGATTCGGATTACTTAGAAAAACTTATGAAAATCTGAAATTTGAACCAAGTATTGGATTTTGGAGACAAAGGATAAACAAAATCAAAATCTCATACCTCTTTGATCTTGCAAAACCACCTTCACACTTCAAGCAAATCAAAGCTCTTCTTCTTTTTTTTTTTTTTTTTTTTTTTTTTTTTTCTGGAATGGAGAGAGAGAGAGAGAGAGAGAGAGAGAGTCGGATGGGAAGATGAGAAAGAAAGAGTGAGAAACGTGAAATGAGGTTGAGGTTTGAGAGAGATTGAGAAATTGAATTATTTTTTTTTCTTCTTATGTTACTCCATCCCCTCCTCAACGTGGCCAGAGGAGGGAGATGAGTGGCATGGCTGAGGTTCTAGCCATGCCACGTGAAAGGGCAGCTGGCCCTGTTTTGTTTTTTTGTTTTTGTTTTTTTTTTCTTAATATTACAATATGGCCCCCAACTACGAAAATTCTTTCAATCATGCCCCCTAAAGCCTTGCAATTTAGTCCCTAAACTCTTTTATCATTTCTCTTACAATTCCTTCATACAAAATTAGCACAAAAGTTTAAGTCTGAAAATTGGGATGTTACAGCAACTGGGGCTGATAGAAAGGTGTGAACTGTGGGAGTCTATCTTGACTAGAAATAACACCCCTTTGAGTCTGCTGAGTTTGCTAGGTTTGCTGGCTCACCTGTTGACTCCTATGAGGACAGTTTCTCTTTATATGCCTTAACTCCCCCATAATGGTGGCACTTGTAGTTGTAGGGTCTACTCTTCCTACTTCCCGAAGAGCTGCTACTACCGCTAGGTATCCTCCCACTACCTTGTCCCTGATCGCGACTCTTTCTGTTGTTTCTCTGGGGTCCTCCTGAAGTTCTGCCTGAGGTTTTCCTACTCTGGAGGAAAGCAAGGTGCTCTTGTGCAACGCAGATGGCCGCTGTAACCAAGTCACTATAGACTCAATGCCTTAAGGCCACCACTGACTTTTGAATTACGCCTTTAAGGTCTCTTTCAAACTTGAGACACTTCATGTGCTTAGACTCAATTAAGGAAGGAGTAAAGTGAGACAACTCATTGAACTTGGCTTCGTACTCCCTTACTGACATGTCCCCTTGTTGTAGGCTCATAAATTCCATGGCCTTCTCATCTCGGTAGCTCTGAGGAAAGAACTGCTCATTAAAGAGTGCTTCAAATTGTTCCCAGGCCATCCCGGCAGCATCATGCATTCGCCGAATCTGCTTCCACCAAGAAGGATAAGTGAAATACAAAGGTGAAGGAAGTAAAATGATTTCTCTCATGTAGTTTAGTAGAAGAGAAAGAAAAGTGAAAAAAATCAAATCTAAATCATTTTACAATAATACCCCAATATAAATAAAAATATAATGAATGACGAATGTTAAAATTGTTATTTTATACCTCATTTGTTTGTCTGACTTTTTCTCTCCTCTTTTCTTCTCAATGTTAGAAAGATTAAAAATTAGTGGGTCCCATAAATTTTTATTTTCCTTTCTTCTTTATTTTCTCTTTACCAAACAACTTAAAATTTCATTTTTCTCTCTAAAATCCTTTATCTATGTTGTTTTCTCTCTCTTTTCCACCATACTAAACACACTGAAAAGCTAGGTGAACCGACCTTCCTTTTGAGGCTAACCTCAACCTAGCCCGAATATTCCTTTCAAACTGGGTTGAGTCAGGCGATTTCAAACTTTCAACTATACCATTTCTAAACAACTATAGGATAGATAGGACAATTGGGCTTTTTTTTTTCTTTTATTATTTTTTTTTTAAAAAATCATGATTCATGATTCGCTACAATATTTTTTTTTATAAAAAATATACGTAAATTAAAAATTATTCTAATCTAATAATTTTAATTCATAAACTAAACGGGCTCTTGACTTAGCACCACATTCACAGGTGTGTCAAGAAAATTGCGTCAACGAAGAATCTTTTACTATATTGCTCAAACAAGTCCAGTAACAAACAAATAAGGTTAACGTCAGAGCAAAGAAAGAAAGAAAAAAAAAAAAAAAAAACAAGATTAACGTAAATTTCACATAGATCAACTGTAAAACTGAAATTCCAACGGTTGGTTTTAAACGTAAAAGCTAATGCTTGTTTAACCTAACATTTAAGCCATAAAAATTGACTAATGATTGCTTTAATCTACTATTGGTCGGTCAGTTGTGCTTACCACGTCATCACCCTCGCCTCGTCGTTCACTTTCTCGCAAGTAAGTCGGTTGGTGAAATCAACGAAGAAGCCAACAAAAAACCCATCAATTTCTCACACCTTCAGTCACAATCAAAATCGAAATCGAAATCTGTGCATTCACCTGAAAACAACCAATAAGGAAACTGTAATGACGGTTTTTTTTTTTTTTTTTTTTTTTTAAGTTTAATTTCCTTCTGTTAACTAGTAATTATCATCTATAACTATAAGTAATCAATCAACTCCCTAATTGTATGCATACACACACATATATATATGTACAAACACATGAACATATATTAATGAATCCATATGATTCTTCATTATGGAATGTGATGTTTCTTTATTTCTTGCTTCTATCAAATTCCATGACAAAACATATATATCTAGAGACGTATACATATAAATAATTTTTGCCTCCCAAAGCTTGTAACTTGAGTTCTCAAGTCGGTTCCTTTATCGTTGTTTATAAGAACAAATATGTGTATATATATATATATCATATTGATGAAGATGGATATAGTTCCACTAACTTGTTAATATATTCGTTGTTTTTTGTGTCATGTCCCCTTATGATTATTAATAGTCTAAAACAAGAAAAGAACGTAATTAGACAAGAACAAGACATATAGCTTAGACAAAGCCCTCCTCGATGCGCAATCCCAAACCTGTAAATTAATTATAAAAATAACTAATAAGAACATGCATGCTATCATATGAATTTTTTTTGTTAGAATTTTTAAATCCTAATAGTAATTGACACTTGATATAGTTTATTCAAGTACAATATAAAACGAATTAGATTATTGCACAATATTGATCGGTATTGAAGCGTGAGAATTGACCGACCCACCAACAAAGATCCCTATATATATATATATATATATATATATATAGAAAATGCTAAATATCTTCCGTTATCCTTAAAACATAATGCTTACAGTTGATTTTTTTTTTCCTTTGAAAAATGTTAAATATACTAATTATCACTGGTTTTTCAATCAATTAGAAATTTGTCGTGTAAAACTTATATGCGTGTGGAGCTGACATATGATTCTGTGATTGGTTTAATTTTGATGGAAATATATACCTTTTTTTCCCTCTTTAAATTTAATATATGATGAATGCTTTCAAATTATGTGTATAGTTTTTGATTGCTGCTTCACTGCCGAAGCTTGGGATGAGGAGAACTACAAGGTTTACGTTGGTAACATGTTTAGTCAACTTCGAGATCACTTCCCAGATGCTTCGATCTTAGTGTTCAATTTTCGGGAAGGAGAAGGGCAGAGCCAGATGGCTAAAATCTTGTCCGAGTATGACATGACCATAATGGACTACCCTAGGCACTTCGAGGGTGTTCCAGTGCTTAAAATGGAGGTGATCCACCACTTTCTGAGGTCATGCGAGAGTTGGCTCTTGCTTGGGCATCAAAACGTGCTGTTGATTCATTGTGAACGTGGCGGTTGGCCTGTTCTGGCCTTCATGCTGGCTGCACTCTTGCTTTACAGGAAGCAGTACATTGGGGAACAGAGGACATTGGACATGGTCTACAAGCAGGCTCCTTGGGAGCTTTTGCATTTGCTGTCGCCATTGAATCCAGTTCCTTCTCAACTTCGGTATCTGCAGTATGTCTCGAGGAGGAGTGTAGTGTCAGAATGGCCTCCAGTCAATAGGGAACTTGTGTTGGACTGCATCATTCTTAGGTTCATTCCAGATTTTGATCGTTATGGAGGGTGCCGTCCTATATTTCGGATATATGGACAAGACTCAGTCGCTGGTGCAGACCAAGCTACTAAAGTATTGTATTCTACTCCAAAAAGAAATAGACTCATCCGGGCTTACAAGCAGGTTATTCATACTTCCCTAAACTTATATAATCTAGGATTTCTTGAGAAAAGAAAATTGCATTTTTGTTCTGTTTTAGCCAGCTAAAGAAGAGGGAGATCAAGAGGCAAAAGACTTAACGAATTGGAACCAAACTTTTTGTAACTTCTTTTTTTGCCTTATCTAGTGGTAGTGTTACTTCTGTCTAATGCATTACCCTTTTTGGCTGAAAGAAGTTACTTTAAAGTTTTTGCTACTATAGTTAGACGAAGCCAGGAAATTTTGTGAGGGGGGCTAATCACTACAATAAAAATCTGACTAAATGTAGTTTAATGAATAGATATGTAGATTTTGTTTAAAAAAAAAAAAAAAAAAAAAGAATAAAATTGTGGTGGGTGGGTTAAATTAAGTTTCCATATTTTTAATTGGGGTTATATTGTAATTTGCGACAATACATATATAGGCCTCGTTCGTTTCGCTGATTCGAGTTTAGAATTCGAGTTTTGCTACAGTAAAAAGCTCTCACAAACAATCACATCTAACTTTTTTGCTACAGTAAAAAGCTCTCACATACAATCACATCTCAACTCGAATTCTAAACTTGAATCAGCGAAACGAACGAGGCCATAGATTTTTAAAAAGAATGACAAGTTGAGGGGGGGCATAAATTCCCTCCGTCCTTGGACTTACTTTACAGTTTGATGTTTAATAGTTCACGGTTGATAATGTTGCAGCAAGAAAGTGAAATCATAAAGATTGACATCAATTGCCGTGTTCAAGGTGATATTGTGGTTGAGTGCATTAGCTTGCATGATGACATGGAGCGGGAAGAGATGATGTTTCGATTCATGTTCAATACAGCTTTTATTAGGTCCAATATTTTGATACTTAATCGCGATGAGATTGACGTGTTATGGAATTCTAAAGATCAGTTTCCAAAGGACTTCAGAGCTGAGGTATGTTTCTCCGCAATTGATTCACATTGCTCTTTTGCGGTTCTTTTCTGATGTTCAACGTTTTGGCTTGTTTCCATTTGGATGAAGATTCTTTTCTCCAAGATGGATGCCACAACTTCTGTTGTTGTGCGTAGTATTTCATGCTTCGAGGAAAAGGAGGGCCTTCCAGAAGAAGCATTTTCAAAAGTCCAAGAGATCTTTAGCAATGTGGACTGGTTAGATATCAAGAGTGATGCTACCCTGAATGTGGTCCAACAGATGGGCGCACCCAACATTGTCCATGATAAGTCTGGTACTGATTCTCCAAAGAACACTGAAGCTGAATTATTGAAGTTGCGGGATATAAGTCCAAAAGAGAATCAACCGAAACAGAAACCTGCGAAATTGGAGAATAACAGTAAGAGATTCATCGCTTCAATTAAGATTGATCTTTTGCCTTGTTCACCTAAGCAATCCACAATTATTGATGCGAGTAAAAAGGAGGCAAAGCCCCAGAAAGAGTTACCGGCATCAGTGGCAACAAATCAAAGTTTACATCCTCAAGTTGGCAATATAAAGCCTTCAGAGAAAGACAATGGCTTACCCAAAAGTATGGAAGTCAGTCATCAAATGAATGCATCTCTAGCACTCTCCTTGGCCATTTCACCTGTATCTAAATCCGTGGAATCAAAAAGTGATTCCTTTGCACCATTGACACCGCTACAACCTGATTTGATACGGCCTGACGTGGTTTCCAATACTATAGAAACTCTTCCTTCACAACCACCTCCACCACCACCATTGCCATCTTATCACTTTTCAACTTCAAAATTAGAAAATTCCTCAACTACTGAAGAGATTTCAACAGTTTTACAGAACGGAACTCAGGGATCTATAGCTAGCCCCATATGTGTTCCTGGAACTCAAATTTCGAGTACAATTTCTAGAAATAAGCTGCCTATGGATAATGAAAATTCTTTGTCAATTCAGTCTAGTCAAACTCCATTTGCAATGCCTCCACCACCACCAACCCCTACTCCTCCTCCTCCTCCTACACCGCCTTTAAGGGTAAATATATCTGTTAGAGGTAGACCACCTCCACCACCTCCTCCTCCTGTGCGTCCGCAAAATCCATCTTCGGTGCCACCTCCACCTCCTCCTGTTCCCACCTTTTCATCTAAACAGTCCAACAGCTTGACACAAAATTCCTCTTGTATTCCTTCTCCTCCCCCACCGCCAGCTCCTTTGTTTAAGGGAGTTTCAAAGACTCCATCTCCTACACGGACACTTAGTACTTCCAACAGTGGAAAAGGACGTCTGTCACGTACCATGAGTTCAAAAAGTAGCAATAAGAAACTGAAACCGTTGCACTGGATGAAACTAACAAGAGCAAATCAAGGAAGCTTGTGGGCAGAGGCGAAAAAATTCGGAGCCATGTATGCTCTATAATTCTGCAGAAAAAGTTATATTGTCTGACAAAGTTTTATAGTGACATGCTTCTAGTATCTTAAGCTTGAATTTCTTTTTATTATTTTAACTAGAGCTCCAGAGATTGATATGTCAGAGCTTGAGAATCTTTTCTCGGCAACACTTCCAATTTCAGCTCATGGCAGGAAATCATTCAAGCGCAATTCAGTTGGATCGAAAACTGAAAAAGTGCAATTGGTAATTTATGCTTCAGTTCTTGATAGTGAGCACAATTAGCTTTTTGCTTATCTCTATGTTTATCCCTTATTTTTCTCCTTATTTACCATGCTAAGGTGCAGTATAATTAAGTTCATAGATGAAAAAAAAAGAGAGGAAAAAGAGAAAAAAAAAAAAAAAAAAAAAAAACTTAGCTTGATTGCTTGATTATCATCAATGAAGAATTGTAATTTGTATTTATTTTTGGTTGAACAGGAGGAAGTAGGAAACATTTATAATGACATGATATTCTCTTCCCTCTGCCTTTCACTTTTTTAACAATAATAATCCTGAAAAGTGAACTTATTTACTATTCTTGCTTCTTTCAGCTTGATCATAGACGAGCATACAATTGTGAGATCATGCTCTCGAAGGTGAAAGTTCCATTGCATGTGTTGATGGTGAGCTTCTATAGATATAACTTTTGCACATAATTACTCGGTGATGAATCTAAGCATCAAACTCTGTTCATTTTTATATGCAACAAATTCACAGCCAATGTGTCGGAGCAGTCTAATAACATATACTGTTATCATTCTGAGTCATAATTAGCTTTCAAAGATCTTTCACTCTTATTCTTAATGACTGCGAAGTTGCACTTGACTGGAGCATGTTTTGAACAGAGACGCTTCCCTCGTCTTCTTCCAGATTTTATGGGTTCAGACTAAGATCAAGCAATAATTTCTCATTTATTGCCCTTATTAACAAAGACTGTTTTGTGTCATATTGACAGGATTCAGTGCTTTCCCTGGAAGATTCAATATTAGACGCTGATCATGTTGAGAATCTCATAAAGTTCTGCCCAACACAAGAGGAGATGGAAATACTTAAGGTATCGCAGAGTTTGTAATCGATGACTATTTGTTGCACTTTTCAAGTTATAATTTCCTTTACATATTTCTGTTCAGGGCTACACTGGAGAGAAGGAAAACTTGGGAAGATGTGAACAGGTGTGTAGGGTGTTAATCTTGCTTTTCCTTTCCTCAGCTTATATTATTTTTGGCAATTTGATACGCTTATCTTTGAACAACATGCTTTTATTTTTATTTTTTATTTTTAACTACAACATCAGTATTATTTTTAATTCCATATACACTTTATAGTTTTACGAATGGGTGGTCTAGTTACTGTTGTTTTCACAAAGAGGCACGACCTTTACCTTTTCTTTTTGAACTTAGGGGTGGGGGGATTTGAACTCTATTCTTGTAGTGGAGTTAGGTGTAAAATTACTGCTGGCCGCTGGGCTATGCCTGCAAAATCACAGAAGCACTACTTTTACTTATGCCAAAGGTAAAAGCAAAAAAAAAAAAGAAAATGTTAAAAGTTAATTAAACTAGCTTTTCATAATAAAAACTACATCGGTTCTCTGTAAAATGCTTATGTGCACATTTTACCTAACACCGGTTAAATCCTTTTTGGTTCAAATTGCTTTAGGGTAAAGTTATCCCATTCCGGGCCTTATCCTACATTGATTTATGGATTTCCTCTTATAGGTATAATGCTGCTTTATTTAAGGCTGAAGATTTTTCTGTTCTAACTGAAATTTATTGGTTCCCCAATTAAATAGATTTATTCTATTCGATAACAGTATCAGCTCTGTAAGATGCTATTTATTGGTTAACTTTAGCATAAGTAGACCACCTCTTGATATGAGTATTTAATCGATAGATTGTGTTGTAATCAGATTGCATTGTTTCCCATTACTCATAACACGCATCACACGCAGTAGGGAAGGTCAGGCAGAATAAGTTAGTCTTGTAATTTATTAGCTTTATCTGCATCATTTTTAGAGAAAGTTTGCATATACAAGATTTGGTTCTACGCCAACCAGGACCTTTTTCATTTTATTCTTTTCCTTGAAAAAAGGTAATTATTCTGCTAAAGGTCTTTGATTCGTTAACCTCAAAAGAGGGGCTATTGTAACAGTTCTGCTCAGAGTTGGTATTCAAGGAAATACTTGGGGGGTGTCCTCCTGTGGTTTTAGACTATTCTATATTCTTTTCTCTTGCTGTACATATCATGTCTCTAATCTATATATGTTGTTTTATATAGCGACTTGTTTTTGTCTTTTCTTTTTTTAATCTCATACCTGATAATGAACTTTACTTGCCCTAGACTGAAGCTCATTAACTGTACTTCTCTAACTGCTCAATTTGGAGAAATAAATTGGTGAATTGTTTGATTTGGAATCACTTTCGGCTTTAACCCTTCCCCTTTTTGGCAACAGTTCTTCTTCGGGTTAATGCAAGTGCCACGCGTAGAATGTAAACTTAGAGTTTTTTCATTCAAGATACGGTTCCATTCTCAGGTGAAAACCACATTCCTCAAATCATATTCTATTTTTCTGCAATCCTTAATTCCTTAACTGTATTTTTAGTTGCCGTATAGGTCTCTGATCTTCAAAATAGCCTCAATGTCGTGAACTCTGCATCAGAAGAGGCAAGTAATTCTATTGTGTTCCTTTCTTGTAAGAATTGCATCAGTTTTATTGGATTTTCACAAATCTTACAAGGGTTTTTTTTATCAGATCAGAAGTTCCTTAAAATTAAAAAGAATCATGCAGACAATTCTTTCCTTAGGAAATGCTCTGAATCAGGGAACTGTTCGGGGTAAGTTGAAACTTAATTGACCTTATATCTTGCTGATTTTGTCATTATTTCTACATCATTATACAAAGGGGAGGTGGAAAATTCCATGTGATCAATACTAGCAGTCATTTCACCTTTGAAATACTCATAAGAATGCAAATGGACAAGGCATTCTTCTAAAATAATACGCAGATAAATTATTAGTATTTGACTTTTTTCTTGGGATCCAATTAAAATGCAGGATCCTTTTCAACACTAATGGGCCATCTGTTCATAGGTTTGAACAAAAAGTTTGAACAGACCCATATTTTTGTAAGATTTCAACTCCTTGTTCATTTCGCCGATTCAAATCACATCTCAAGTTTTTGCTACAGTGTTTTCTCTCACAAAAATTCAAATTCAACTTTTTGTGCTACAGTATTTATTCTCACATAAATTCACATTTCAACTCGAATCGGTGAAATGAACAAGGCCTTAGCAAACATTTTAGATTGTGGTTCAAACTGTGAACCAAATGGGCTACGAGCTAATGTTTTAATGTTGAGTTCTTCATTGTAAGAAAATTTCAATTGGTGCAAGTTTCATTGCAACAATGTAATATTTGGTGAGAAAATTTTCAAATGACTTTTCATGGCAAGTCAATGTAGTTTCTGAAAATAAGCTGTTAGGTTTACGTGTTCTAGCTGCACAGTGTATGAGAGGCTTATGGAACTCAATTCTTTATAATTCTATATGGAGAGAAGATGCTAGATGAGCAAAAACTAAAATGGACGTAGCTACAATATTTGTAACATTTTGACTTTATAATATTTCTGATATTATTCATAGTAACTAATTTCATAAAAATCCTCTGTTAGGGTCTGCTGTCGGATTTAAGTTGGATAGCCTTCTTAAACTCACGGAGACTCGTGCACAGAACAATAAGATGACTCTTATGCATTATCTTTGTAAGGTAGAAGATGGTCTCTTCAGTTGGATTGCTTTTGGAATTTAGTAGAAGTTGCTTTTCTGTTTTGAAATCGTGTACAGTTAAATGTTTTCATAACCTGACGATTATGTCGTGAGGAAGGAAAGTGCTTTGATAATTATTAATGTTGGCCCAAGGTTGAATATTCTCATGTTTTGATGATCACAAACACAATGTATTATGTCTCTAATGATTCTATTTTGAGTTGTGTATTTAGCGTAATTATTGTTATAAATCAACTCAAGAAGCATTTTGAGGAATACAATGCAAATACATTCAAGATTGACAAATGCAAATTGAAGAAGGAATTCAAGGCTTGAAGTGCTAAAATATCAAAGATCAAGAGCAAGCAAACACTGGACAAGTACTAATAGTTTTTTTTT
>NW_010360563.1:50536-71330 GCF_000414095.1 Morus notabilis
TACACCGCCTTTAAGGGTAAATATATCTGTTAGAGGTAGACCACCTCCACCACCTCCTCCTCCTGTGCGTCCGCAAAATCCATCTTCGGTGCCACCTCCACCTCCTCCTGTTCCCACCTTTTCATCTAAACAGTCCAACAGCTTGACACAAAATTCCTCTTGTATTCCTTCTCCTCCCCCACCGCCAGCTCCTTTGTTTAAGGGAGTTTCAAAGACTCCATCTCCTACACGGACACTTAGTACTTCCAACAGTGGAAAAGGACGTCTGTCACGTACCATGAGTTCAAAAAGTAGCAATAAGAAACTGAAACCGTTGCACTGGATGAAACTAACAAGAGCAAATCAAGGAAGCTTGTGGGCAGAGGCGCAAAAATTCGGAGCCATGTATGCTCTATAATTCTGCAGAAAAAGTTATATTGTCTGACAAAGTTTTATAGTGACATGCTTCTAGTATCTTAAGCTTGAATTTCTTTTTATTATTTTAACTAGAGCTCCAGAGATTGATATGTCAGAGCTTGAGAATCTTTTCTCGGCAACACTTCCAATTTCAGCTCATGGCAGGAAATCATTCAAGCGCAATTCAGTTGGATCGAAAACTGAAAAAGTGCAATTGGTAATTTATGCTTCAGTTCTTGATAGTGAGCACAATTAGCTTTTTGCTTATCTCTATGTTTATCCCTTATTTTTCTCCTTATTTACCATGCTAAGGTGCAGTATAATTAAGTTCATAGATGAAAAAAAAAAGAGAGGAAAAAGAGGAAAAAAAAAAAAAAAAAACTTAGCTTGATTGCTTGATTATCATCAATGAAGAATTGTAATTTGTATTTATTTTTGGTTGAACAGGAGGAAGTAGGAAACATTTATAATGACATGATATTCTCTTCCCTCTGCCTTTCACTTTTTTAACAATAATAATCCTGAAAAGTGAACTTATTTACTATTCTTGCTTCTTTCAGCTTGACCATAGACGAGCATACAATTGTGAGATCATGCTCTCGAAGGTGAAAGTTCCATTGCATGTGTTGATGGTGAGCTTCTATAGATATAACTTTTGCACATAATTACTCGGTGATGAATCTAAGCATCAAACTCTGTTCATTTTTATATGCAACAAATTCACAGCCAATGTGTCGGAGCAGTCTAATAACATATACTGTTATCATTCTGAGTCATAATTAGCTTTCAAAGATCTTTCACTCTTATTCTTAATGACTGCGAAGTTGCACTTGACTGGAGCATGTTTTGAACAGAGACGCTTCCCTCGTCTTCTTCCAGATTTTATGGGTTCAGACTAAGATCAAGCAATAATTTCTCATTTATTGCCCTTATTAACAAAGACTGTTTTGTGTCATATTGACAGGATTCAGTGCTTTCCCTGGAAGATTCAATATTAGACGCTGATCATGTTGAGAATCTCATAAAGTTCTGCCCAACACAAGAGGAGATGGAAATACTTAAGGTATCGCAGAGTTTGTAATCGATGACTATTTGTTGCACTTTTCAAGTTATAATTTCCTTTACATATTTCTGTTCAGGGCTACACTGGAGAGAAGGAAAACTTGGGAAGATGTGAACAGGTGTGTAGGGTGTTAATCTTGCTTTTCCTTTCCTCAGCTTATATTATTTTTGGCAATTTGATACGCTTATCTTTGAACAACATGCTTTTATTTTTATTTTTTATTTTTAACTACAACATCAGTATTATTTTTAATTCCATATACACTGTATAGTTTTACGAATGGGTGGTCTAGTTACTGTTGTTTTCACAAAGAGGCACGACCTTTACCTTTTCTTTTTGAACTTAGGGGTGGGGGGATTTGAACTCTATTCTTGTAGTGGAGTTAGGTGTAAAATTACTGCTGGCCGCTGGGCTATGCCTGCAAAATCACAGAAGCACTACTTTTACTTATGCCAAAGGTAAAAGCAAAAAAAAAAAGAAAATGTTAAAAGTTAATTAAACTAGCTTTTCATAATAAAAACTACATCGGTTCTCTGTAAAATGCTTATGTGCACATTTTACCTAACACCGGTTAAATCCTTTTTGGTTCAAATTGCTTTAGGGTAAAGTTATCCCATTCCGGGCCTTATCCTACATTGATTTATGGATTTCCTCTTATAGGTATAATGCTGCTTTATTTAAGGCTGAAGATTTTTCTGTTCTAACTGAAATTTATTGGTTCCCCAATTAAATAGATTTATTCTATTCGATAACAGTATCAGCTCTGTAAGATGCTATTTATTGGTTAACTTTAGCATAAGTAGACCACCTCTTGATATGAGTATTTAATCGATAGATTGTGTTGTAATCAGATTGTATTGTTTCCCATTACTCATAACACGCATCACACGCAGTAGGGAAGGTCAGGCAGAATAAGTTAGTCTTGTAATTTATTAGCTTTATCTGCATCATTTTTAGAGAAAGTTTGCATATACAAGATTTGGTTCTACGCCAACCAGGACCTTTTTCATTTTATTCTTTTCCTTGAAAAAAGGTAATTATTCTGCTAAAGGTCTTTGATTCGTTAACCTCAAAAGAGGGGCTATTGTAACAGTTCTGCTCAGAGTTGGTATTCAAGGAAATACTTGGGGGGTGTCCTCCTGTGGTTTTAGACTATTCTATATTCTTTTCTCTTGCTGTACATATCATGTCTCTAATCTATATATGTTGTTTTATATAGCGACTTGTTTTTGTCTTTTCTTTTTTTAATCTCATACCTGATAATGAACTTTACTTGCCCTAGACTGAAGCTCATTAACTGTACTTCTCTAACTGCTCAATTTGGAGAAATAAATTGGTGAATTGTTTGATTTGGAATCACTTTCGGCTTTAACCCTTCCCCTTTTTGGCAACAGTTCTTCTTCGGGTTAATGCAAGTGCCACGCGTAGAATGTAAACTTAGAGTTTTTTCATTCAAGATACGGTTCCATTCTCAGGTGAAAACCACATTCCTCAAATCATATTCTATTTTTCTGCAATCCTTAATTCCTTAACTGTATTTTTAGTTGCCGTATAGGTCTCTGATCTTCAAAATAGCCTCAATGTCGTGAACTCTGCATCAGAAGAGGCAAGTAATTCTATTGTGTTCCTTTCTTGTAAGAATTTCATCAGTTTTATTGGATTTTCACAAATCTTACAAGGGTTTTTTTTATCAGATCAGAAGTTCCTTAAAATTAAAAAGAATCATGCAGACAATTCTTTCCTTAGGAAATGCTCTGAATCAGGGAACTGTTCGGGGTAAGTTGAAACTTAGTTGACCTTATATCTTGCTGATTTTGTCATTATTTCTACATCATTATACAAAGGGGAGGTGGAAAATTCCATGTGATCAATACTAGCAGTCATTTCACCTTTGAAATACTCATAAGAATGCAAATGGACAAGGCATTCTTCTAAAATAATACGCAGATAAATTATTAGTATTTGACTTTTTTCTTGGGATCCAATTAAAATGCAGGATCCTTTTCAACACTAATGGGCCATCTGTTCATAGGTTTGAACAAAAAGTTTGAACAGACCCATATTTTTGTAAGATTTCAACTCCTTGTTCATTTCGCCGATTCAAATCACATCTCAAGTTTTTGCTACAGTGTTTTCTCTCACAAAAATTCAAATTCAACTTTTTGTGCTACAGTATTTATTCTCACATAAATTCACATTTCAACTCGAATCGGTGAAATGAACAAGGCCTTAGCAAACATTTTAGATTGTGGTTCAAACTGTGAACCAAATGGGCTACGAGCTAATGTTTTAATGTTGAGTTCTTCATTGTAAGAAAATTTCAATTGGTGCAAGTTTCATTGCAACAATGTAATATTTGGTGAGAAAATTTTCAAATGACTTTTCATGGCAAGTCAATGTAGTTTCTGAAAATAAGCTGTTAGGTTTACGTGTTCTAGCTGCACAGTGTATGAGAGGCTTATGGAACTCAATTCTTTATAATTCTATATGGAGAGAAGATGCTAGATGAGCAAAAACTAAAATGGACGTAGCTACAATATTTGTAACATTTTGACTTTATAATATTTCTGATATTATTCATAGTAACTAATTTCATAAAAATCCTCTGTTAGGGTCTGCTGTCGGATTTAAGTTGGATAGCCTTCTTAAACTCACGGAGACTCGTGCACAGAACAATAAGATGACTCTTATGCATTATCTTTGTAAGGTAGAAGATGGTCTCTTCAGTTGGATTGCTTTTGGAATTTAGTAGAAGTTGCTTTTCTGTTTTGAAATCGTGTACAGTTAAATGTTTTCATAAACTGACGATTATGTCGTGAGGAAGGAAAGTGCTTTGATAATTATTAAATGTATCAATTCCAAAATGAAATATGTTGCAACATTTAAATAATCATGCCAATGAGGCCCTTTTGTGGGCTTAATCTGAAAATTGAACAGTTCTTTTTATGTCAGTTTTTTAACAGCATCTTATGAAAAATATTTTACAGATATAAAGAGTTCTGATATTCATGTTGGTAACATTCAATTTTCTTCAATAAGCTGCAGGTACTCGCTGATAAACTACCTGAAGTTCTAGATTTTTCTAAAGATCTTGGCAGCTTGGAATCTGCTTCAAAGGTATTCTTGTTTGTGTTCGGCAACCATATGTCAATGAATACTTGTATCAAGTGATTTTATTGTAAACTTGTGTAGATACAACTAAAAGTTTTGGCGGAGGAAATGCAAGCCATAAGCAAAGGATTGGAGAAAGTTATCCAGGAATTGTCTGGTGCTGATAATGACGGTCCTATCTCAGAAAATTTCTGTAAGGTATTTATATACATCTTTATAGTGAATAAAGTCCACTGACAACTAAAAGCTCCACAACATTTTAATTTCCATGCATACCGGTGGTGTTTTACACCTCATCTTTTTCATCTTGTAAGTAGGGATGTTTTGGGGCTTCGATTCTATAGATTTTGATGGTGATTTTGTATTCCTTTGGTTTCTTTTGCTTGCATGTATTATATTTTCTATCAGAAATATCCTTTTTTTTAAGGATTATTTCGTTCTAAAAATGTTCATTTTGTATTGCAAAAGATGAGTGAACTTTTTCCTCGAGTGAGCTAGTCTAATTTCGTCTGAAATGCTGAGCTTTGTGTTTATATAGAAGGTCAAAATGCTGAAATTTGTAACCAAAGGCCGTGAGGTTTACTGCTTTTCCAGTTTTTATTTACTCTTTTTCTTCTCGTAGACTTTAAAGGAGTTCCTTCAATATGCTGAAGCTGAAGTGAGATCGTTGGCTTCACTGTATTCTGCTGTGGTAGGTCTTGCTTTCCAAGCTAATGTAGTGACTTCATTGTATTCATTACATGATGAGACTCTTATTTACTTTTGCGTTCAACGTTTTTCAGGGTAAGAATGTGGATGCTTTGATTCTTTATTTTGGGGAGGATCTTGCTCGATGCACTTTTGAACAAGGTATTGTCAAAAACTAACCAGGAGGTATTCTGGTTTTGAATTCGGTATTTTTGTGACTATTTTATGAATGACGGATAGTTTGCTTTTAGGCATAATAAATTCACAAGAAAATAAAAAAAAAATAGAGTAGTAATCGTGCCGGAAAGTCGATTGAATAGTGAAAGAGGTCGAGAGGCGGAATATCTCGGCAACAGTGGATGTAGGTAAATTCATTTGTCGAACAACTATAAATCTCGTTTGCATCTCTCTAACTCTATCTCTTTAATTTTCGCACCTCAAATTTAATTGCTGACATTGATTGTCTTAACTCATCGTGATAAATTTATTGAACTCTTTTTATCGTATTAGATTGGTCTATTTCATGTAAATCAAGTGGTTGAGCTATTGTATTAACTTACATAATTTTCTGTACACCAAGTGTTTGTTAAGGGTTCTTTGTTCAATTAATTGTCTACATTGATTGTCTTAACTCATCGTGATAAATTTATTGAACTCTTTTTATTAGATGATTTAGTTGCAAAAAGTCGTTAAAATGTAGTTTTTTAGTATGTGCTTATCTTAAATTTTTTACTGTTCATCTCATGAATATGTGCAAAGGAAATTTTTAGTACTTTCAATTATATATTATAAGTTAAAATGATTTAATCTTATTAAATTAGTGTACTTATATATTGTAAATAAATTGCATGTTCTAACTAATTAATGTACATGACGTGTATCTATAAAACCATGTTATAAAGTAACCGTATATATATATATATATATATGTATGTATGTATGAGATTAGTCGTATTTTTTTAAGTCATTAGTAGAAAAGAAGGGATAGACATTTATGTCCGTTTGTTTTATATACTCGAACTCAAATTATTGATTCTGTTACAATATTTTCTTTTCCCAAAAAATTTAAATTTCAAACATCAGAATTAAAAATCATGATTTGAGTATACATTTGAAACATGTCCTTAAAGACTGTAAAACTAGTCTTAGACCTATGTTCAATTACGGCGGACGTCTAAAACCTTATATAGACTTCACTCCAAACACGAATGATGTCTAAAGCTTGTCCCCACTACAAAAAAGCTTATTTACGACGACGGATTGTCGTCACAAATAATTGTATTGTCGTTGTAAATATTGTATTTTCGACGACATGTCGTCGTAAAAAACCCGCAAATAATATATTTGCGACGACAAAGTTTTTAAATGTCGTCGCTAATATATTAGCGATGACAGTCGTCACGAATAAGTCGTCACAATGCTCCGTCGAATATGTCATTGATGATAACGTGTCCTAACTTATTTGCGACGACTACGTGTCGTGACAAAAATATTTAAAACCTTTTGCGACCATAGGCTTCAAAATGTTGGCGCTAGTAATGTAGACTATTTGCGACGACAATTTAGATATGTCGTCGCAAATATTTTTTTCTTTTTTTTGCCGTACTTTACTAATAATATTAATTATTAAATATATAAATTAGAAAAAAATTTAATAATAAAATAAAACAATAAAATTGATATTTATTAATAAAAGATTGATATAAAATAGTCAACACAATAATAATATCAGTCTTAAAAAGTAAATTAATCAAGAAATATTAAAAAAGTGTTAATAATAAAAAACAAAAACATATATTTTAATCCCTTAAATTAGCAGCATCGTCGTCGTCGTCCTCATCTTCTTCGTTTAGCTCAGGCGGCGGAGGAACCAACAGTTAGGGACGGTTAAGTGACAAGAAGTTGATGTTGAGATTCATTGAGCGCATGGCTTCCATCATGATCTGTTGGTTGTCAAACATGTTGCATTGGTCGATACAGATGTTGTTTAGCCAGTTTTGGACATACTGGGGAAAATTAACCGAAGACAACCCGTCCAATTGCGAACCAGATGATGAGGTGGAAGCGCTTGAATGATTCCTCCGTGGTAGTGTTGGTCCCACTCCCTTACTGTGTCCTCTGTGCTTGTCCAAGACTTGGGACATAATCCCCTCCTCATCGATCGCCGTGGCAGCTGAACCTTCGCTAGCAGACTGTGTCATTTGCATGGTTCTTTCCCCCTCCATCTGAGCCTGGAAAGATAAATGAAATAAAAATAGTATAATATGTTGTATTAAAAATGAAAAAAAGAAATAAATTTAAAATTTACTTACAAATGCTTATTCAACGTCTGGATTGACAAAACTCTGCTCATGACAGTGCATGTCAGCCCAATTGTCAATTAATGATCTAGGCTGCTAGCTCTCAGGATTTGCCTAATCAGGTTGAATGTGTTAGAATAATTATTAAGCCAAAGTGACAAAAACTTAACAAGTATGCAAATTAGTATTACCTTATCGAAACGTTGCTGGGATTATGACTTTCTACTATGTAAGCTAGACCACTTCTGACTGTCACGGTTTTGTTAATTTGTAACAGATTTTTTCTAGTAATGATTATAGATGAATTAGTAACATACTTAATAATTAAATAAATTAATCAAAAATAAGAAGGCATAATGAAATTAAACCTGAAAAGCAGGGGACATAAAATGATCACAGCAAGGTCCTCATTGCTCTTTTCTCGTCAAGTTTTTAGGAGGATTTTGCCTAACAAAATCCTCCTTTTCTCCCCCTCCCATCTTCTAAAAGTGTCTGTGCAAGGTAGTCTTCCAGTCCTTGTAATATTTACCGGCTTCACGATCGTCAAGTTTCATGATTCTATGTCTTGAACTATCGTCACCTCGTCGATGAACTTCTACTTATCAATCAGGGCTAAAGTGTAAGCTACATGTGGTTTCATCCAACAATCACCATCCTTATGCAAATGCAACTCTTTATGAATCCCCATATTCTGCAAATTGATCCTCACATTGTCTGTGTCTTTACGTTTTCCATTGATACTAAGAACGTACCAACAAGCTGTCACATACATTTTTTTGATATGCATGACATCTAAGTTGTGACAAAGCGATAATGAAGTCCAGTAAGATAGTTTCAAAAAAAAAAAAAAAACTCTTCTTTGTCTAGTTAAGCTCTATTTGTCTTTTTCGTTCCTTACCTCCATACTTCTCATGTTTACCAGGCACTCTGGACCCGACATTCTGTAGCTGAGCTAATATTTCTTTGACAGACTTTCAAGGCGGAGGAGGACGACGATCAACCTAACCATCAAACTTCCTACTATTTCTCATATGTGCCCAATAAGAAGCCACCGTCAATGCCCAACAAAACAGCTTTTACTCATCAACCTCTTTAATGGTGTCACATCATTACATGACGAACATGTTAAATACCCCTGTCCACTCCAGCCAAACAAACTAGCATGAGCAAAAAAATCATTGATAGTCATTAGCAACGTAGCACACATCCTAAACGATGAATTTGAAGCATTAAAACCATCAGTAGCTAAACCTAATTGAACGTTTCTTAGTTCCTGAGCGAATTCAGTATGCTTCACATCTAAATCCTTCCGCTCCCTACCATCAACTGGATGACGCATTAAGTTTGGATCCTTCAAACACCTCCGCATGTGCTATGTCATTTCCTTTGCAGTGTGACACGAGTTATTTAGAGGCCTCAATCGATCCTTCAAAGGAAAATACCATAATACTTTTTGTGGTACCTTTTTACCTTTTTTTTTACTCTTCCAACGACTGGTGTTACATACTGGACAAGCCTGTAGAACGGCATTCTCCTTCCAAAATAATGCACAATCATACTTAAAAACATGTATTGTTTTGTAGCTCATACTGAGTTTACCTAATTTCATCTTCGCCTCGTAATAACAATCTGGAAGTTTAATCGCTTCAGAAAATGCATCTTTCAACAGCTTCGAAACAGAGTTCATACACTCATTGAGCCATTTGTAGAGCACAATTAAAAGCATCAATTTCAGCAATAAAATGACATGTCATTTTTTACTGATCACTCAAAACAATGTCGTTTTGAAAAAAACAACAAAAAACTTTCACGAACGAAACGACATGTCATTTTCTTTATGATGACGAGAAACGATGTCATTTTCCATAAAACCATGAAAAAGTGTCACCTACAAAATGACATGTCATTTTGACAAAAAATAAAAAAACCTACAAAATGACATATCGTTTTGACAAAATTTCACCAAAAAATGACGTCGTTTTTATTGATGCGTCAAAACGATGTCATTTTTTAAAAGAAAAAAAACTTTCACCAGTAAAATGACATTTTTTTATGATAGAAAACGACGTCATTTTGACAAAAATGAAAAAAGACTTTCAAGACCAAAATGATATGTCGTTTTGACAAAACGACAAAAAATTCTATTTTTTATGATTTTCTCTATTTTTCATCTTTGAAAAATAAAATAAAATAAAAATGACATCAAAACATTCGAAGCTTTTGCAGACAAGATCTTTACATTTTTCTGAGCATGCCTACCAAAAATAGCCTCAAATTATGAAAAAAGAAAACGCTGCCAAAAAGCCCGCCCAGCGGGTCGCCTAGGGTTCAGGAGTGGTCAAAAATTGATATTTTTATTAATTTTTTACATTCTAAAATTAATACAATATTTTTAGGAATTAATGCAATAAGCTGCACTATTTTTTTATCATTATCCTATTTTTCAAGATTTTCTCTATTTTTCATCTTTAAAAAATAAAATAAAATAAAAACGATGCCAAAAAATTCTTAAATTTTACAGACATGATCGTTACATTTTTCTAAGCATGCATGCAAAAAATGGCTTTAAATTATGAAAACAAAACGTTGTCAAAAAACACTCAGCGAGCGCAGTGGGGCGCTCAGGGACCAGGATGAGTCATAAATTAACATTTGCATTTATGTTTCACATTGTCAAATTAATGTATGAGTTTTAGGAATTAATACAAGCGGCACCATTTTTTGATGAATGTTCTATTTTTTATGATTTTCTACATTTTTCATCTTTGAAAAATAAAATAAAATAAAACCGACGTCAAAAAGTTCTGAAATTTTGCAGACACGGTCCTTACATTTTTCTAAGCAAGCCTGTAAAAAATAGCCTCGACTTCTAAAAAAGAAAACGTTGCCAAACCACCCACACAGTTGGGCGCCCAGGGGTCAGGATGAGTTAAAAATTAATATTCTTATTTATGTCTCCCATTGTAAAATTAATACATAATTTTTAGGGATTAATGCAACAAGTGACACCGTTGTTTGATGAATATTTTATTTTTTATGATTTTCCCTATTTTTCATCTTTGAAAAATAAAATAAAATAAAAATGATGTAAAAAAGTTATGAAATTTTGCAGACACGGTCTTTACATTATTCTCATTATTCTGAGCATGCGTGCAAAAAATGGCATCAAATTATGAAAAAAAAAACGCTGCAAAAAACTCTCCACGTAGCACAATAGGGTGCCCAGGGGCTGGGATAGGTCCAAAATTTACATGTTTATTTATCTTTTGCATTTTCAAATGAAAACAAAATTTTTAAGAATTAATGCAATGAGCGGCACCATATTTCAATGAATATTCTATTTTTTGTGATATTCTATATTTTTTGCCTTTGAAAAATAAAATAAAATATAATAAAAATGACATCATGTAAAATTTTACACATATTGTGCCTACAAAAAAGAGAGAAAAGAGAAAGAATATTCACAAACAAAACGTAGTTTTGACAAAAGTGAAAAAACTTTCAGAAACAAAACGACATGTGATTTTTATTGAAGCATCAAAATGACAAAACGAAAAAAAAATTGATAGACAAAACGACATGTCATTTTTCTGATCGTTCAAAATGACGTCATTTTGTGAAAAAGACAAAAATCTTTCAGCAACAAAATGACATGTCATTTTTTACTGATGACTCAAAACAATGTCGTTTTGACAAAAACAATGTCGTTTTGACAAAAACAACAAAAAACTTTCACGAACGAAACGACATGTCATTTTTTTTTCTGATGATGAGAAACAACGTTGTTTTCCATAAAACCAAGAAAAAGTGTCGCCTACAAAACGACATGTCATTTTTACAAAAAAGAAAAAAACCTACAAAATGACATGTCGTTTTGACAAAAAAAATTCACAAAAAAATGACATGTCATTTTTATTGATATGTCAAAATGACGTCATTTTTAAAAAGAAAAAAAAACTTTCACCAGTAAAATGACATGTCATTTTTTTTTTATGATAGAAAATGACATCGTTTTGACAAAAATGAAAAAATACCTTCAAGAGAGAAACGATATGTCTTTTTTCTGCTGATGAGAAACGACGTTGTTTTGACAAAACGACAGAAAACTCAAATAAAATAAAAAAACGTCAAAACATTCTAAAATTTTGCATCCATGATCGTTACATTTGTCCGAGCATGCCTAGAAAAAATGGCCTCAAATTATGAAAAAAGAAAACGCTGCAAAAAAGCCCACCCAGTGGGTCGCCCAGGGGTCGAGATGGGTCAACATTTGATATTTTTATTAATGTTTTACCTTCTAAAATTAATACATGATTTTTAGGAATTAATGCAACAAATGGCACCATTATTTTGTTGTATATTCTATTTTTCATGATTTTCTCTATTTTCGTCTTTAAAAAATAAAATAAAATAAAGATGATGTCAAAACATTCTAAAATTTTGCAGACACGGTCCTCACATTATTCTGAACACACCCGTAAAAAATAGTCTCAAATTATGAAAAAAAAAACTACCAAAAAGCACCATGCACGCGCATTGGGGTGCTAAGTCACCGGGATGAGTTAAAAATTAACATTTTTATTTATGTTTCACATTCTAAAATAGTCTCAAATTAATATATGATTTTTAGGAATTAATGCAATAAGCGGCACCATTGTTTGATGAATATTCTATTTTTTTTTATGATTTTCCTTATTTTTTGTTTTTGAAAAATAAAATAAATTAAAACGACGTCAAAAAGTTCTGAAGTTTTACAGACACAATTCGTACATTATTCTGAGCATGCATGTAAAAAAATGACATCAAATTATGAAAGAAGAAAACACTACCAAAAATCTCTAGCTAGCGTACTGGGGCGCCCAGGGGCTGGGATGGGTCAAAAATTCACATTTTTATTTATCTTTTGGGTTCTAAAACTAATAGACGATTTTTAAGAATTAATGCAACAAGCAGCACCATTTTTTGATGAATATTCTATTGTGTATGATTTTCTATATTTTTTGCGTTTGGAAAATAAAATAAAATATAACAAAAACGATGTCATGAAATTCAGTTTGCCTAAAAAAAGAGACAAAACGACAAAAAAATATTCACAAACCACACGACATGTCATTTTGACAAAAAAGAAAAACTTCAAAAACAATACGACATGTCATTTTTATTGATGCATCAAAACAACATGTCGTTTTGTCAAGAACGAAAAAACTCCACAAACAAAATGACATGTTGTTTTTCTGATCTGAAAAAATGATGTCATTTTGTGAAAAAGATAAAAATCTTTCAGCAACAACATGACATGTCATTTTTTATTGATGACTCAAAACGACGTCGTTTTGACAAAAACCACAAAAAACTATCACGAATCAAACGACATGTCATTTTTTTTATTACGAGGAATGAGTTGTTTTCCGTAAAACCACGAAAAGGTGTCACCTACAAAACTACATGTCGTTTTGACAAAAACGAAAAAAACCTACAAAATGACATGTCATTTTGACAAAAAATTTCACAAAAAAAAATGACATCTTGTTTTTATTGATGCGTCAAAACGACTACAATTTAAAAAAGGAAAAAAACTTTCCCAAGTAAAATGGCATGCCGTTTTTCTGATGCTAGAAAACGACGTCATTTTCACAAAAATGAAAAAAATACTTTCAAGAGTGAGACGATTTTTCATTTTTCTGCTGATGAGAAAAACGAAGTTGTTTTGACAAAACGACAAAAAATTATATTTTTTTATGATTTTCAACTTGGAAAAATAAAATAAAATAAAAATGACGTCAAAACATTCTAAAATTTTGCAGAAAAGATCCTAACATTTTTCTCAACATGCCTACAAAAAATGGCCTCAAATTATGAAAAAAGAAAACACTGCCAAAAAGCCCACCCAGTGGTCAAAAATTGATATTTTTATTAATGTTTTACACTTTAAAATTAATACATGATTTTTAGGAATTAATGCAACAAGTGACAATATTTTTTTGATAAATGTTCTATTTTTTATGATTTTATTTAATTTTTCATCTTTAAAAAATAAAATAAAATAAAACTGATGTCAAAAAATTCTGAAATTTTAGAGACACGATCCTTACATTTCTGAGCATGCTTGCAAAAAATGGCCTCGAATTATGAAAAATCAAAACACTACCAAACAACACTCGGCCAGCGCAGTGGGACGCTTGGGGACCAAGATTAGTCAAAAATTAACATTTGTATTTATGTTTCACATTCTACAATTAATACATGATTTTTAGGATTTAAAGCAACAAGCGACACCATTTTTTGATGAATATTCTATTTTTTATGATTTTCTCTATTTTTCCTATTTAAAAAATAAAATAAAATAAAATGGATGTCAAAACATTCTGAAGTTTTGCATACATGATGTGAAAATTGCAAGTGCACAATACCGCATACAAGTAATAAAGTAGTGAATAAAGTATCATTCCCAAGAGGATTACGTTAATTTTAATTAAATACCAAAATTGGTTAACTCCAAAATTATTTGAATAACTAAAATAAAATAGAAAAATAGTAAGAGCAAAATACACATAAAAAGTCAAATAAATAAAACTAAAATATATAAAAGACTCAAACAAATTGAAGACTAGGGCAACTCATTTCACCAAATCTAATCTTCTTTAATTCATTATTCTTACTAACATCGCCTATTGTTCATGTGTTAGAATGAGTAACCCTAAATTATTTAATAGTTCTTCTGGGGATGCTATCAAATACATTCCTAGCATGTAAACCCACTATCTTCCTATGTGAATTCCACCACCCTAGAAATTCATTACGCTTTACGGTTCTCTTAATTGTTCACGCAAGTCATGTTACTATTGTTAGATGTCGCATGCACCTTACTATTGCCAAAAAGCACCAAGCCCGCGCAGTGGGGTGCCAAGTGGCTGGGATGAGTTAAAAATTAACATTTTTATTTATATTTTGCATTCTAAAACTATTACATGATTTTTAAGAATTAATGCAATAAACAACACCATTTTCTGGTGAATATTCTACTTTTTATGCATTTCTATATTTTTTGGCTTTTAAAAATAAAATAAAATATAATAAAAATGACATGTCATTTTTTTATCTGAAAAACAACGTCGTTTTCTGAAAAAGACATGGGTTTAGATGGGTCAGCCCATCTATGCATGCAATTTTTAATTTTATTTTTGAATTTTAAAACAATTAACAAATATATAAGTTTGAATAGTCAACGGAAATATGAAAATGGATACTTTATTTACGATTATCTCATTAAATAAAAACCTTTCTAGGGAAAACCCACTGGAACAAAACCTTGTGAAGGAGAAAAGAGTACAATCAGGATAATTATACATAAGATGTTTACAAAATTACTAAAAAAAAGAAAAAAAAAACGTGAAGATATTATGGGCCTAGATGTGCCGGCCCCTCATGAGCCAAGACGGGCCAGCCCATCATGGGCCAAGATAGGCCAGCCCAGCCCAATATGGCCAATGATTTTTCATGGGCCGTGTCGGGCCGGCCAATGGGCCGATATATGTTGGCCCAGCCCAACCCACTAATATGTGTGGGATGGGCCATGCCTTGAACAGTGACGGCCTGTCCCGGCCCGGCCCGTCACTACGATAGGATGGGCATGGGCCAGCATGTTTATGATTTTCCCTATTTTTCATCTTTCAAAAATAAAATAAAATAAAAACGATGTCAAAAAATTTTGAAATTTTTCAGACACGGTCGTTACATTTTTCTGAGAATGCTCGCGAAAACTGACCTCCAATTATGAAAAAAAATGCTACCAAAAAGTACTAGGCCCATGGGGCGCCTAGGGGCTAGGATAAGTCAAAAATTAACATTTCGTCTTCGAAAAATGAACACATGATTTTGAAATTAACAATTTTGATAAATATTCTATTTTTTATGATTTTCTCTACTTTTCGTCTTTGAAAAAAAAAATCAAACAAAAATGATGTCAAAGCATTTTGAAATTTTGTAGACACGATCCTTACATTATTCTGAGAATGCCTGCAAAAAATGGCATCGAATTGTGAAAAAAAAAACGCTACCAAAAAGTACCCGGCCCGCGTAGTGCGGTGCCAGGTGGCTGGGATGACTTAAAAATTAACATTTTTATTTATGTTTCACATTCTAAAATTAATATATAATTTTTAGGAATTAATGCAACACGCGGCACCATTTTTTGATGAATATTCTATTTTTTTATGATTTTCCCTATTTTTCGTCTTCGAAAAACAAAATAAAATAAAAAATAATGTCAAAAAGTTCTAAAATTTTACTAAGACGATCCTTACATTATTCTAAGGATGCATGCTAAAAATGACATCAAATTATGAAAAAAGAAAACGTTGCCAAAAAGTCTCCCACTGGCGCAGTGAGGCGCCCAGGGGCTGGGATAGGTCAAAAATTCACATTTTTATTTATCTTTTGTGTTCTAAAACTAATATAAGATTTTTAAGAATTAATGCAACAAGTGGCATGATTTTTTTATGAATATTCTATTTTTTGTGATTTTCTATATTTTTTACGTTTGAAAAATAAAATAAAATATAATAAAAATGACATCCTAAAATTTTAAGGACACGATCAGTGTGCCTATAGAAAAGAGACAAAATGATAAAAAAACATTCACAAACAAAATGACACGTCGTTTTGACAAAAAGGGGAAAATTTTCACAAACAAAATGACATATCGTTATTAGATGCATCAAAACGACATATTTTTTCATGATAAAAAAAATCCACAAACGACATGTCATTTTGTGAAAAAGACAAGAATCTTTCAACAACAAAATGACATGTCATTTTTTACCGATGTCTCGAAACGACGTCGTTTTGTCAAAAATAACACAAAACTTTCAGGCACGAAACGACATGTCTATTTTTTGATTTGACGAGATATGACGTCGTTTTCCACAAAACCACAAAGTGTCACCTACAAAATAACATGTCTTTTTGACAAAAAAACCAACAAAACGACATTGCGTTTTGACTAAAAATTTCACAAAAAAAGGACATGTCATTTTTTGATGAATATTCTATTTTTTGTGATTTTCTATAATTTTTACGTTTGAAAAATAAAATAAAATATAATAAAATGACTTCATAAAATTTTAAGGACACGATTAGTGTGCCTATAAAAAAGAGACAAAACGACAAAAAAACGTTCACAAACAAAATGACATGTTGTTTTGACAAAAAGGGGAAACTTTTCACAAACAAAATGTCATATTGTTATTAGATGCATCAAAACGACATGTTTTTTCATGATTAAAAAAATCCACAAACGACATGTCATTTTGTGAAAAAGACAAGAATCTTTCAGCAACAAAACGACATGTCATTTTTTACCGATGACTCAAAAGGACGTCGTTTTGTCAAAAATAACAAAAAACTTTCAGGCACGAAGCGACTTGTCTTTTTTTTTATATGACTAGAAATGATCTCGTTTTCCACAAAACCACGAAAAAGTGTCACCTACAAAATGACATGTCATTTTGAAAAAAAAAAAAAAAAAACCTACAAAACAACATTGCGTTTTGATAAAAAATTTCAAAAAAAAAGGACATGTCATTTTTCTTGATGCATCAAAACGAAGTTGTTTTGGTAAAAACAAGAAAATACTTTCACGAGCGAAAAGATATGTCATTTTTCTGCGCATGACAAAAACGACGTCGTTTTGTCAAAACCACAAAAATTCTATTTTTTAAGATTTTTTCTATTTTTCGTCTTTGAAAAAAATAATAAAAGAAAAATGACGTCAAAACATTCTAAAATCTTGCAGACAAGATCCTTACATTTTACTGAGCATGCCTACAAAAAAGCACCTCAAATTATGAAAAAACAAAACGCTGCCAAAAAACCCGCCCAGTGGGTCTTCCAAAGGCCGGGATGGATCAAAAATTGATATTTTTATTAATGCTTTACATTCTTAAAATTAATATCTGATTTTTATGAATTAATGCAACAAGTGGCACCATTTTTTGAAGAATATTCTATTTTTTATGATTTTCTCTATTTTTCATCTTTAAATACAATAAAATAAATATGATGTCAAAAAAGTCTAAAATTTTACAGACACAATCCTTACATTTTTCAAAGCATGCTTGCAAAAAATGGCCTCGAATTATGAAAGACAAAAACGCTGCTAAACAGCACTCGGCCTGCGCAGTGGGACGCTTGGGGCCTAGGATTAGTAAAAAATTAACATTTATATTTATATTTCACATTCTAAAATTAATACATGATTTTTAGGATTTAAAGCAACAAGGGACACCATTTTTTGATGAATATTCTATTTTTTATGATTTTCTCTATTTTTCCTGTTTAAAAAATAAAATAAAATAAAAAGGATGTCAAAACATTCTGAAGTTTTGCATACATGATGTGAAAATTACAAGTGCACAATACCACATACAAGTAATAAAGTAGTGAATAAAGTATCATTCCCAAGAGGATTGCGTTAATTTTAATTAAGTACCAAAATTGGTTAACTCCAAAATTATTTGAATAACCTAAAATAAAATAGAAAAATAGTAAGAGCAAAATACATATAAAAAGTCAAATAAATAAAACTAAAATATATAAAAGACTCAAACAAATTGAAGACTAGGGTAACTGATTTCACCAAATCTAATCTTCTTTAATTCATTATTCTTACTAACATCGCCTATTGTTCATGTGTTAGAATGAGTAACCCTAAATTATTTAATAGTCCTTCTGGGGATGCTATCAAATACATTCCTAGGATGTAAACCCACTATCTTCCGATGTAAATTCCACCACCCTAGAAATACATTACGCTTTACGGTTCTCTTAATTGTTCACGCAAGTCATGTTACTATTGTTAGATGTCACATGCACCTTACTATTGCCAAAAAGCACCAAGCCCGCGCAGTGGGGTGCCAAGTGGCTGGGATGAGTTAAAAATTAACATTTTTATTTATGTTTCATATTCTAAAATTAATATATGATTTTTAGGAATTAATGCAACAAGCAACACCTTTTTTTGATGAATATTCTATTTTTTTTAATGATTTTCCCCCTTTTTCGTCTTTGAAAAATAAAATAAGATAAACACGACGTCAAAAAGTTCTAAAATTTTACAGACATGATCCTTACATTATTATGAGCCTGCGTGTAAAAAATGTCATCAACTTACGAAAAAAGAAAACGCTGCCAAAAAGTCTCCATCTGGCGTAGTGTGGCGTCCAGGGGCTGAGATGGGTCAAAAATGCACATTTTTATTTATATTTTGCATTCTAAAACTAATACATGATTTTTAAGAATTAATGCAATAAACAACACCATTTTCTGGTGAATATTCTACTTTTTATGAATTTCTATATTTTTTGGCTTTTAAAAATAAAATAAAATATAATAAAAATGACATGTCATTTTTTTATCTGAAAAACAACGTCATTTTCTGAAAAAGTCATGGGTCTAGATGGGCCAGCCCATCTACGCATGCAATTTTCAATTTTTTTTTTTTTTCATTTTTGAATTTTTAAACAAGTTAACAAATATATAAGTTTGAATAGTCAACGGAAATATGAAAAGGGATACTTTATTTAGCATTACCTCATTAAATAAAAACCTTTCTAGGGAAAACCCACTAGAACAAAACCTTGGTAAGGAGAAAAGAGTACAATCAGGATAATTATACATAAGATGTTTACAAAATTACTAAAAAAAAGAAAAAAAAACATGGAGATATTATGGGCCTAGATGGGCCGGCCCCTCATGAGCCAAGACGGGCCAGCCCATCATGGGTCAAGACAGGCCAGCCCAGCCCAATATGGCCCATGATTTTTCATGGGCCGTGTCGGGCCGGCCAATGGGCCGATATATGTTGGCCCAGCCCAGCCCACTAATATTTGTGGGCGGGGCCGTGCCTTGAACCATGACGGCACGTCCCGGCGCGGCCCGTCACTATGATAGGATGGGCATGGGCCAACATGTTTATGATTTTTCCTATTTTTTGTCTTTGAAAAATAAAATAAAATAAAAACGATGTCAAAAAATTTTGAAAATTTTCAAACACGGTCCTTACATTTTTCTGAGCATGCCCACGAAAACTGACCTCGAATTATGAAAGGAAAAATGCTACCGAAATGTACTAGGCCCATGGGGCGCTTAGGGGCTAGGATAAGTCAAAAATTAACATTTCGTCTTTGAAAAATGAACACATGATTCTAAAATTAACATTTTTGATGAATATTCTTTTTTTTATGATTTTCTCTACGTTTCATCTTTGAAAAATAAAATAAAACAAAAATGTTGACAAAGCATTTTGAAATTTTCTACACACAATCCTTACATTATTCTGAGAATGCTTACAAAAAATGGCATCGAATTGTGAAAAAGAAAAGGCTGCCAAAAAGTACCCGGCCCGCGTAGTGCGGTGCCAGGTGGCCGGGATGACTTAAAAATTAACATTTTTTTTATGTTTCACATTCTGAAATTAATATATGATTTTTAGGAATTAATGCAACAAGCGGCACCATTTTTTGATGAATATTCTATTTTTTGATGATTTTCCCTATTTTTTATCTTCAAAAAACAAAATAAAATAAAAAATGATGTCAAAAAGTTCAAAAATTTTACTAACACGATCCTTACATTATTCTAAGGATGCGTGCTAAAAATGGCATCAAATTATGAAAAAAGAAAACGTTGCCAAAAAGTCTCCCACTGGCGCAGTGAGGCGCCCAGGGGCTGGGATGGGTCAAAAATTCACATTTTTATTTATCTTTTCTGTTCTAAAACTAATATATGATTTTTAAGAATTAATACAACAAGTGGCATGATTTTTTGATGAATATTTTATTTTTTGTGATTTTCTATATTTTTTACGTTTCAAAAATAAAATAAAATATAATAAAAATGACTTCATAAAATTTTAAGGACATGATCAGTGTGCCTATAAAAAAGAGGCAAAATGACAAAAAAAAACATTCACAAACAAAATGACATGTTGTTTTGACAAAAAGGGGAAAATTTTCACAAATAAAAGACATATCGTTATTAGATGCATCAAAACGACATGTTTTTTCATGATAAAAAAATCCACAAACGACATGTCATTTTGTGAAAAAGACAAGAATCTTTCGGCAACCAAATGACATGTCCTTTTTTACCGATGTCTCAAAACGACGTCGTTTTGTCAAAAATAACACAAAACTTTCAGGCACGAAACGACATGTCTTTTTTTTGATATGACGAGAAA
>NW_010360563.1:71509-73888 GCF_000414095.1 Morus notabilis
AAAAATGACTTCATAAAATTTTAAGGACACGATCAGTGTGCCTACAAAAAAGAGACAAAATGACAAAAAAAATTCACAAACAAAATGACAAGTCGTTTTGACCAAAAGGGGAAAGTTTTCACAAACAAAATGACATAATGTTATTAGTTGCATCAAAATGACATGTTTTTTCATGATAAAAAAAATCCACAAATGACATGTCATTTGTGGATTTTTTTATCATGAACAAACATGTCATTTTGAGGCATCTAATAACAAAATGACAAAAAAAATTCACAAACAAAATGACATATTGTTATTAGATGCCTCAAAATGACATGTTTGTTCATGATAAAAAAATCCACAAAGGACATGTCAATTTGTGAAAAAGACAAGAAACTTTTAGCAACAAAACGACATGTCATTTTGACAAAAAGGTGAAAATTTTCACGAACAAAAAGACATATTGTTATTAGATGCCTCAAAATGACATGTTTGTTCATGATAAAAAAATCCACAAAGGACATGTCAATTTGTGAAAAAGACAAGAAACTTTTAGCAACAAAACGACATGTCATTTTGACAAAAAGGTGAAAATTTTCACGAACAAAAAGACATATTGTTATTAGATGCCTCAAAATGACATGTTTGTTCATGATAAAAAAATCCACAAAGGACATGTCAATTTGTGAAAAAGACAAGAAACTTTTAGCAACAAAACGACATGTCATTTTGACAAAAAGGTGAAAATTTTCACGAACAAAAAGACATATTGTTATTAGATGCCTCAAAATGACATGTTTGTTCATGATAAAAAAATCCACAAAGGACATGTCAATTTGTGAAAAAGACAAGAAACTTTTAGCAACAAAACGACATGTCATTTTGACAAAAAGGTGAAAATTTTCACGAACAAAAAGACATATTGTTATTAGATGCCTCAAAATGACATGTTTGTTCATGATAAAAAAATCCACAAAGGACATGTCAATTTGTGAAAAAGACAAGAAACTTTTAGCAACAAAACGACATGTCATTTTGACAAAAAGGTGAAAATTTTCACGAACAAAAAGACATATTGTTATTAGATGCCTCAAAATGACATGTTTGTTCATGATAAAAAAATCCACAAAGGACATGTCAATTTGTGAAAAAGACAAGAAACTTTTAGCAACAAAACGACATGTCATTTTGTGAAAAAGACAAGAAACTTTTAGCAACAAAACGACATGTCATTTTGTGAAAAAGACAAGAATCTTTCAGCAACAAAATGACATGTCATTTTGACAAAAAGGTGAAAATTTTCACGAACAAAAAGACATATTGTTATTAGATGCCTCAAAATGACATGTTTTTTCATGATAAAAAAAATCCACAAACGACATGTCATTTTGTGAAAAAGACAAGAATCTTTCAGCAACAAAATGACATGTCATTTTTTACCGATGTCTCGAAACGATGTCGTTTTGTAAAAAATAACACAAATCTTTCAGGCACGAAACGAAATCTCTTTTTTTTTGACATGACGAGAAATGACGTCATTTTCCACAAAACCACAAAGTGTCGCCTACAAAATGATATGTCTTTTATACAAAAAAACCTACAAAATGACATTACGTTGTGATAAAAAATTTCATTAAAAAAGGACATGTCATTTTTTTTTGAATATTCCATTTTTGATGATTTTCTATATTTTTTACGTTTCAAAAATAAAATAAAATATAATAAAAATGACTTCATAAAATTTTAAGGACACGATCAGTGTGCCTACAAAAAAGAGACAAAACGACAAAAAAACATTCACAAACAAAATGACATGTCGTTTTGAAAAAAAAGGGAAAATTTTCACAAACAAAAAAGACATTGTTATTAGATGCATCAAAACGACATGTTTTTTCATGATAAAAAAAATCCACAAATGACTTGTCGTTTTGTGAAAAAGGCAAGAATCTTTTAGCAACAAAACGACATGTCATTTTTTACTGATGACTTAAAACGACGTCGTTTTGTCAAAAATAACAAAAAACTTTCAGGCACGAAACGACATGTCTTTTTTGTTATATAACGAGAAATGACGTCGTTTTCCACAAAACCACAAAGTTTAACCTACAAAATAACATGTCTTTTTGACAAAAAAAAACCCACAAAATGACATTGCATTTTGACAAAAAATTTCACAAAAAAAGGACATGTCATTTTTTGATGAATATTCTATTTCTTCTGATTTTCTATATTTTTTACATTTGAAAAATAAAATAAAATATAATAAAAATGACTTCATAATATTTTAAGGACACGATCAGCGTGCCTACAAAAAAGAGACAAAATGACAAAAAAAATTCACAAACAATATGACATGTCGTTTTGACCAAAAGGGGAAAATTTTCACAAACAAAATGA